>NW_027461813.1:317392-498392 GCF_050947455.1 Rhinoderma darwinii | reverse complement strand
GTGGGGGCACTATAAAGGGCATTATACTGTGGGGGGCACTATAAAGGGCATTATACTGTGGGCGGCACTGTAAAGGGCAATATACTGTGTGGGGGCACTATAAAGGGCATTATACTGTGGGGGGCACTATAAAGGGCATTATTCTGTGTGGGGGGCACTATAAAGGGCATTATACTGTGTGGGGGCACTATAAAGGGCATTATACTGTGTGGGGGCACTATAAAGGGCATTATTCTGTGTGGGGGGCACTATAAAGGGCATTATACTGTGTGGGGCACTATAAAGGGCATTATTCTGTGTGGGCGGCACTATAAAGGGCATTATACTGTGTGGGGCACTATAAAGGGCATTATTCTGTGTGGGGGGCACTATAAAGGGCATTATACTGTGTGGGGGCACTATAAAGGGTATTATATTGTGTGGGGCACTATAAAGGGCATTATATTGTGTGGGGGCACTAAAAAGGGCATTATAATGTTGGGGGCACTATAAAGGACATTATACTGTGTGGGGGCACTATAAAGGGCATTATACTGTGGGGGGGCACTATAAAGGGCATTATACTCTGTGGGGCACTATAAAGGGCATTATTCTGTGTGGGGGCACTATAAAGGGCATTATACTGTGTGGGGCACTATAAAGGGCATTATTCTGTGTGGGGGGCACTATAAAGGGCATTATATTGTGTGGGGGCACTATAAAGGGCATTATACTCTGTGGGGGCACTATAAAGGGCATTATTCTGTTTGGGGGCACTATAAAGGGCATTATACTCTGTGGGGCACTATAAAGGGCATTATTCTGTGTGGGGGCACTATAAAGGGCATTATTCTGTGTGGGGGGGCACTATAAAGGGCATTATACTGTGTGGGGGCACTATAAAGGGCATTATTCTGTGTGGGGGGCACTATAAAGGGCATTATACTCTGTGGGGCACTATAAAGGGCATTATTCTGTGTGGGGGCACTATAAAGGGCATTATACTCTGTGGGGCACTATAAAGGGCATTATTCTGTGTGGGGCACTATAAAGGGCATTATTCTGTGTGGGGGGCACTTTAAAGGGCATTATACTGTGTGGGGCACTATAAAGGGCATTATTCTGTGTGGGGGGCACTATAAAGGGCATCATACTGTGTGGGGGCACTATAAAGGGCATTATTCTGTGTGGGGGGCACTATAAAGGGCATTATACTGTGGGGGCACTATAAAGGGCATTATAATGTGTGGGGCACTTTAAAGGGCATTATACTGTGGGGGGCACTGTAAAGGGCAATATACTGTGTGGGGGCACTATAAAGGGCATTATACTGTGGGGGGCACTATAAAGGGCATTATACTGTGTGGGGGCACTATAAAGGGCATTATTCTGTGTGGGGGGCACTATAAAGGGCATTATACTCTGTGGGGCACTATAAAGGGCATTATTCTGTGTGGGGCACTATAAAGGGCATTATTCTGTGTGGGGGGCACTTTAAAGGGCATTATACTGTGTGGGGCACTATAAAGGGCATTATTCTGTGTGGGGGGCACTATAAAGGGCATCATACTGTGTGGGGGCACTATAAAGGGCATTATTCTGTGTGGGGGGCACTATAAAGGGCATTATACTGTGGGGGCACTATAAAGGGCATTATAATGTGTGGGGGCACTTTAAAGGGCATTATACTGTGGGGGGCACTGTAAAGGGCAATATACTGTGTGGGGGCACTATAAAGGGCATTATACTGTGGGGGGCACTATAAAGGGCATTATACTATGTGGGGGCACTATAAAGGGCATTATACTGTGTGGGGCACTATAAAGGGAATTATACTGTGTGGGGGCACTATAAAGGGCATTATACTGTGGGGGGCACTATAAAGGGCATTATAATGTGGGGGGCACTGTAAAGGGCAATATACTGTGTGGGGGCACTATAAAGGGCATTATACTGTGGGGGGCACTGTAAAGGGCAATATACTGTGTGGGGGCACTATAAAGGGCATTATACTGTGTGGGGCACTATAAAGGGAATTATACAGTGTGGGGGCACTATAAAGGGCATTATACTGTGGGGGGCACTATAAAGGGCATTATACTGTGGGGGGCACTATAAAGGGCAATATACTGTGTGGGGGCACTATAAAGGGCATTATACTGTGGGGGCACTATAAAGGGCATTATACTGTGGGGGGCACTATAAAGGGCATTATACTGTGTGGGGGGCACTGTAAAGGGCATTATACTGTGGGGGGCACTATAAAGGGCATTATACTGTGTGGGGGCACTATAAAGGGTATTATACTGTGGGGGGCACTATAAAGGGCATTATACTGTGGGGGGCACTATAAAGGGCATTATACTGTGGGGGCACTATAAAGGGCATTATACTGTGGGGGGCACTATAAAGGGCATTATAATGTGGGGGGCACTATAAAGGGCATTATACTGTGGGGGGCACTGTAAAGGGCAATATACTGTGTGGGGGCACTATAAAGGGCATTATTCTGTGTGGGGCACTATAAAGGGCATTATACTGTGGGGGGCACTATAAAGGGCATTATACTGTGTGGGGGCACTATAAAGGGCATTATACTGCGTGGGGCACTATAAAGGGAATTATACTGTGTGGGGGCACTATAAAGGGCATTATACTGTGGGGGGCACTGTAAAGGGCATTATACTGTGTGGGGCACTATAAAGGGCATTATAATGTGGGGGGCACTGTAAAGGGCATTATACTGTGTGGGGCACTATAAAGGGCATTATACTGTGGGGGCACTATAAAGGGCAATATACTGTGTGGGGGCACTATAAAGGGCATTATACTGTGGGGGGCACTATAAAGGGCATTATACTGTGGGGGGCACTATGAAGGGCATTATACTGTGTGGGGGGCACTGTAAAGGGCATTATTCTGTGTGGGGGCACTATAAAGGGCATTATACTCTGTGGGGCACTATAAAGGGCATTATTCTGTGTGGGGGGCACTATAAAGGGCATTATACTGTGTGGGGCACTATAAAGGGCATTATTCTGTGTGGGGGGCACTATAAAGGGCATCATACTGTGTGGGGGCACTATAAAGGGCATTATTCTGTGTGGGGGCACTATAAAGGGAATTATACTGTGTGGGGGGCACTATAAAGGGCATTATACTGTGGGGGGCACTATAAAGGGCATTATAATGTGGGGGGCACTATAAAGGGCATTATACTGTGGGGGGCACTGTAAAGGGCATTATTCTGTGTGGGGGGCACTATAAAGGGCATTATACTGTGGGGGGCACTATAAAGGGCATTATACTGTGTGGGGCACTATAAAGGGAATTATACTGTGTGGGGGCACTATAAAGGGCATTATACTGTGGGGGGCACTATAAAGGGCATTATACTGTGGGGGGCACTATAAAGGGCATTATACTGTGTGGGGGGCACTATAAAGGACATTATACTGTGTGGGGGCACTATAAAGGGCATTATACTGTGGGGGGCACTATAAAGGGCATTATACTGTGGGGGGCACTATAAAGGGCATTATACTGTGGGGGGCACTATAAAGGGCATTATACTGTGTGGGGGCACTATAAAGGGCATTATACTGTGTGGGGGCACTGTAAAGGGCAATATACTGTGTGGGGGCACTATAAAGGGCATTATACTGTGGGGGGCACTATAAAGGGCATTATTCTGTGTGGGGGCACTATAAAGGGCATTATACTGTGTGGGGCACTATAAAGGGCATTATTCTGTGTGGGGGCACTATAAAGGGCATTATACTGTGGGGGGCACTATAAAGGGCATTATACTGTGGGGGCACTATAAAGGGCATTATACTGTGGGGGGCACTGTAACGGGCAATATACTGTGGGGGGCACTATAAAGGGCATTATACTGTGGGGGCACTATAAAGGGCATTATACTGTGGGGGGCACTATAAAGGGCATTATATTGTGGGGGGCACTGTAACGGGCAATATATTGTGGGGGGCACTATAAAGGGCATTATATTGTGGGGGGCACTGTAACGGGCAATATACTGTGTGGGGGCACTATAAAGGGCATTATTCTGTGTGGGGCACTATAAAGGGCATTATACTGTGGGGGGCACTATAAAGGGCATTATACTGTGGGGGGCACTGTAAAGGGCATTATACTGTGTGGGGCACTATAAAGGGCATTATAATGTGGGGGGCACTGTAAAGGGCATTATACTGTGTGGGGCACTATAAAGGGCATTATACTGTGGGGGCACTATAAAGGGCAATATACTGTGTGGGGGCACTATAAAGGGCATTATACTGTGTGGGGCACTATAAAGGGCATTATAGTGTGGGGGGCACTATAAAGGGCATTATAATGTGGGGGGCACTGTAAAGGGCATTATACTGTGTGGGGCACTATAAAGGGCATTATACTGTGGGGGCACTATAAAGGGCAATATACTGTGTGGGGGCACTATAAAGGGCATTATACTGTGGGGGGCACTATAAAGGGCATTATACTGTGGGGGGCACTATGAAGGGCATTATACTGTGTGGGGGGCACTGTAAAGGGCATTATTCTGTGTGGGGGCACTATAAAGGGCATTATACTCTGTGGGGCACTATAAAGGGCATTATTCTGTGTGGGGGGCACTATAAAGGGCATTATACTGTGTGGGGCACTATAAAGGGCATTATTCTGTGTGGGGGGCACTATAAAGGGCATCATACTGTGTGGGGGCACTATAAAGGGCATTATTCTGTGTGGGGGCACTATAAATGGAATTATACTGTGTGGGGGGCACTATAAAGGGCATCATACTGTGTGGGGCACTATAAAGGGCATTATTCTGTGTGGGGGGCACTATAAAGGGCATTATACTGTGGGGGGCACTATAAAGGGCATTATAATGTGGGGGGCACTATAAAGGGCATTATACTGTGGGGGGCACTGTAAAGGGCATTATTCTGTGTGGGGGGCACTATAAAGGGCATTATACTGTGGGGGGCACTATAAAGGGCATTATACTGTGTGGGGCACTATAAAGGGAATTATACTGTGTGGGGGCACTATAAAGGGCATTATACTGTGGGGGGCACTATAAAGGGCATTATACTGTGGGGGGCACTATAAAGGGCATTATACTGTGTGGGGGGCACTATAAAGGACATTATACTGTGTGGGGGCACTATAAAGGGCATTATACTGTGGGGGGCACTATAAAGGGCATTATACTGTGGGGGGCACTATAAAGGGCATTATACTGTGGGGGGCACTATAAAGGGCATTATACTGTGTGGGGGCACTATAAAGGGCATTATACTGTGTGGGGGCACTGTAAAGGGCAATATACTGTGTGGGGGCACTATAAAGGGCATTATACTGTGGGGGGCACTATAAAGGGCATTATTCTGTGTGGGGGCACTATAAAGGGCATTATACTGTGTGGGGCACTATAAAGGGCATTATTCTGTGTGGGGGCACTATAAAGGGCATTATACTGTGGGGGGCACTATAAAGGGCATTATACTGTGGGGGGCACTATAAAGGGCATTATACTGTGGGGGGCACTGTAACGGGCAATATACTGTGGGGGGCACTATAAAGGGCATTATACTGTGGGGGCACTATAAAGGGCATTATACTGTGGGGGGCACTATAAAGGGCATTATATTGTGGGGGGCACTGTAACGGGCAATATACTGTGTGGGGGCACTATAAAGGGCATTATATTGTTTGGGGGCACTAAAAAGGGCATTATACTGTGGGGGGCGTTATACTTTTTTATGGGGCACTTATTTATGATGGGGTGGGGCCGCCGAAAGCCAATTTTGCACAGGGCGCCATTTATCCTAAGGCCGGCCCGGCTTGCATGACATTTGAACCTGCTCTTTTCCTATGTCCTGAAACATGGAGCGTGTGCCCGTACGTCAGCCAGGAGGACTTCTGTGAGGGACTTCCATGGAGGTGTCCTCTTAGATGAGTGTCCTATAGAACCAAGTACTGCTATGCCGTTTACACACTAATTGGGATGACTTTTGCCTTACATACCACCCTACAAGTCATATGTCACAGCGTCCCAGCGGATAACCAGGTCACGTACTTGTAGATGATACTTTAGTGGTGGAGGTCACTGCCGACCTCCAGTTACATCTATGTTGCGTTTCACACTATTCTTCTGCCCCCTTACCTGTTAGGTAGATACATAGCAATGCCACATGCTACTGGGTTTGCAATGGAAGATAGTGTAGCAGCCAGGTGATAGATGCGTCCTCCATAAGGCATGCAGGAGTAAGTCTGGACGGAGGGCAGAACTGCATTTGTCAAGGCATTCACCCAGGCCAGGACGAGGTAGATGAAGACCTTCTCCCGTGTTGAATGCTTTTCTATTTCTTTCTTTGCGATCTCCATTCCTGCTTCATCCTCACCCATCATTGGCTTCTGCTCAACTCCTATGTCCAAGGATTCTTTTTTCATTCTTCTCTTGCCTGTTCCTGCCTCTTGGAGCCCCTGTTCTTTGGGCATCTTCTGAAGGATGGTGAAGGCGATTAGACAGGCGCCCATCATACCGGACAGAAACAGAAAGAAGCCCCATGCTGGGAATCTGGCTGGCTGGTAAACTGCTGTCAGGTTTCCCATGGAATAGGATCCATTTGGTTCAGTTCTGTTCATCGTTTCACAGCTCATCACACCAACACCTTGAGCTAAAGCCAATAATGCTGGCATCAGCCCACTGAGACCCTCGCCAATAAAGTATGAGACAAGGTAATCCGGCCTGAGACGAGTCATATAAGGAAGAAAGGTGACTGAAGAAGTGCAGTCCACCAATGAGAGGAAGAAAATGAGACAAAGCAGAGCGGTACTTCTCCGTGATGAACCCACCCAACTGGTTTCCTGCCAGAGGAAAGCAAGCAAGACGCAAGACACAATCCCTACTGCTAAAATGACAAATATTACTGGTCCCTCCCGGAGACGTCCTGGAGAAAACTTATGGACAAGTGTGACAGCAAGTGGTCCAATGTTAGCAAACTGGATGAGCAGAGAAAGGTACGAGGGAAGCTCCCAGCCTTCTGGAGTAGACGGCACCAAGAGGGGCAGCTCCACCCAAACCCCATTAATGGCAACCCAGGAACCTAAGCCCAGCAAACAGGAGAGAATGTGCAGGATGAGCGCCATGGTCCTCCACTATTGTGATCAGCGAGATCTTATTGTAAATTGCTCCTTAATGGTGCGACGGATCAGGGCCGCATACATTCATCGTTCCTTGTATATTTGGGACATCAGTATTTGGAAATCAGAAGAATTTTGTCCGTGTCTCCAAAATCCAGTGTGCTGGTTTCCAAAATAAGTCATCAATAATGGGACAAGGTTTCTTTTAGGATTTAAAGTCAGGAGCCGAATGTCAGTTTCAGTAAATCAGTCTAAAATAAAAAGACAAAACAGACAAACGTTAGACAGTAATTCACCAAAACAGAGAAATCTGACAGCAAGGATGTAAACGTTTGGGGGGATGCAGCTGCAGGATCTCCTGCTCAGCCTATGGGTGACACTGCATGCTGTGAGAGGGGGGAAGCAGCAGAAGGTAGACATCTGATTGGCTCAGAGCACATAGCACAGCTCTGACATCATACAAGGAGGGAAAATAGGCAGGCCAGGCTCCATTCACACCGGGTTTGGGACAGTTGAGGTATACAGTATGTTTTTTCAGTGTTATTACACAGCATTTATTTTTTCTACCAAAAAACATATTCAGCTGTATGCCAGTACCATATTGGAGGTTACAGCATCCCTAGAACTGACTGGAGGGGAAGAGGAATGAGTCTCATCATTGCATGCAGGGTGTCAACAAGCTTTTCATGTTCCTACCAATGTCTGAACATCAGGAGACTCGTATACACTTGTAGCCCATAAAACCCCTGTTTAGAAACGAATCCCTGCCGGGGGTAAAAGAAAACCATGGCAGGGAGAACATAGAATATACAGCTCTGAAATATAGCAATCAATGTCAAGTGGCTGCATGTAAAGCTCACAGGATATTGTGCTGCATTAAGGGGCATGGCTTCTAGAGAAGTAATAATTGTACCTGATTATAAAGCTCTAGCGCAACCTCATCTTTAATATGTGTCCAGTTATGGCCATCAGTTTATAAAAAAGAATATCAGGGGGCTGAAGAAAGGCCGCCACGCAGACACCATGTCTAGGGGTAACTTATTGAGTCCCTGATAACCTACACTGGTGAATTTGTGTTCATTTTAGGGGAGCCCATATTTTCTGCTCTATGACTGTATATGATAAAATGTGATAGTTATCCATTCATATTTGGTATTAACTCTCACCTCGCCTGTGGGAATTACTCCAAACATAGATTGCACATTGGGATTATTTGGCTTCCCTTCACTGCCTCCTATATAGCAGGTATATTTTACATCTTCATATGTTAGATATAGCAGGTGTATATATATGATTTATCTGTATACTATGTGTCGTCAGGTGACAGTGCTCAGTACTATTGTGCACTGCCTAGTTTGGTACCAAGGGAATGCTGTCCGCTTCTTGAAGTGGATGGGCCGGGTCATCTTTAGCCCCTTTCTCCCCAATGTTTTATCTGGTTGTATATTTTGCACTGAGGTAAGTTATATGTACAATCTGATCAACTGTATTTACTCTGGATATCAGAGGGAAGGGCCATTTAGTAACGGTGGGGGGAGCGGTTATTTCAACCTTGGGTAGGTCCTAAAAACCAAGTTGGAAAGTTCAGGATGACTCAACATCTTTCTAGCCAAAAGCTAATAATGCCATAGAAAATTAATAAAATAAAGTCAGCAGCGGCTAGAAAGTGCGGAAAGGGCAGATGGCGAAGTTGCAAATATAGAATAGACTTTCAGTTGGTCGCCACTGCGCCCATATCGTTTTAAAGTAAATTTGTGACCTGAATATGGTCTCCTATGTAAGTACAGTATAGTATGAGGACACGTCTGCTCTCCTATGTAAGGACAATATAGTATGAGGACAAGTCCGCTCTATGTAAGTACAGTATAGTATGAGGACAGGTCCGCCCTCCTATGTAAGGACAGTATAGTATGAGGACAGGTCCGCTCTCCTATGTGAGGACAGTATAGTATGAGGACAGGTCCGCTCTCCTATGTAAGGACAGTATAGTATGAGGACAGGTCCGCCCTCCTATGTAAGGACAGTATAGTATGAGGACAGGTCCGCTCTCCTATGTGAGGACAGTATAGTATGAGGACAGGTCCGCTCTCCTATGTGAGGACAGTATAGTATGAGGACAGGTCCGCTCTCCTATGTAAGGACAGTATAGTATGAGGACAGGTCGGCTCTATGTAAGGACAGTATAGTATGAGGACAGGTCCGCTCTCCTATGTAAGGACAGTATAGTATGAGGACAGGTCCACTCTCCTATGTAAGGACAGTATAGTATGAGGACAGGTCCGCCCTCCTATGTAAGGACAGTATAGTATGAGGACAGGTCCGCTCTCCTATGTAAGGACAGTATAGTATGGGGACAGGTCCGCTCTCCTATGTAAGGACAGTATAGTATGAGGACAGGTCTGCTCTCCTATATAAGGACAGTATAGTATGAGGACAGGTCCGCTCTCCTGTGTGAGGACAGTATAGTATGAGGACAGGTCGGCTCTATGTAAGGACAGTATAGTTTGAGGACAGGCCTGTTCTCCTATGTGAGGACAGTATAGTATGGGGACAGTTCGGCTCTCCTATGTAAGGACAGTATAGTATGGGGACAGGTCGGCTCTATGTAAGGACAGTATAGTATGAGGACAGGTCCGCTCTCCTATGTAAGGACAGTATAGTATGGGGACAGGTCGGCTCTATGTAAGGACAGTATAGTATAAGGACAGGCCTGTTCTCCTATGTGAGGACAGTATAGTATGGGGACAGTTCGGCTCTCCTATGCAAGGACAGTATAGTATGGGGACAGGTCGGCTCTATGTAAGGACAGTATAGTATGAGGACAGGTCCACTCTCCTATGTGAGGACAGTATAGTATGAGGACAGGTCCGCTCTCCTATGTAAGGACAGTATAGTATGAGGACAGGTCTGCTCTCCTATGTAAGGACAGTATAGTATGAGGACAGGTCGGCTCTATGTAAGGACAGTATAGTATGAGGACAGGTCCGCTCTCCTATGTAAGGACAGTATAGTATGACGACACGTCTGCTCTCCTATGTAAGGACAATATAGTATGAGGACAAGTCCGCTCTATGTAAGTACAGTATAGTATGAGGACAGGTCCGCCCTCCTATGTAAGGACAGTATAGTATGAGGACAGGTCCGCTCTCCTATGTGAGGACAGTATAGTATGAGGACAGGTCCGCTCTCCTATGTGAGGACAGTATAGTATGAGGACAGGTCCGCTCTCCTATGTAAGGACAGTATAGTATGAGGACAGGTCGGCTCTATGTAAGGACAGTATAGTATGAGGACAGGTCCGCTCTCCTATGTAAGGACAGTATAGTATGAGGACAGGTCCACTCTCCTATGTAAGGACAGTATAGTATGAGGACAGGTCCGCTCTCCTATGTGAGGACAGTATAGTATAAGGACAGGTCCGCTCTCCTATGTAAGGACAGTATAGTATGAGGGCAGGTCCGCTCTCCTATGTAAGGACAGTATAGTATGGGGACAGGTCCGCTCTCCTATGTAAGGACAGTATAGTATAAGGACAGGCCTGTTCTCCTATGTGAGGACAGTATAGTATGAGGACAGGTCCGCTCTCCTATGTAAGGACAGTATAGTATGAGGACAGGTCCGCTCTATGTAAGGACAGTATAGTATGAGGACAGGTCCGCTCTCCTATGTTAGGACAGTATAATATGAGGACAAGTCCGCTCTATGTAAGTACAGTATAGTATGAGGACAGGTCCGCTCTCCTATATAAGGACAGTATAGTATGAGGACAGGCCTGTTCTCCTATGTGAGGACAGTATAGTATGGGGACAGTTCGGCTCTCCTATGTAAGGACAGTATAGTATGGGGACAGGTCGGCTCTATGTAAGGACAGTATAGTATGAGGACAGGTCCGCTCTCCTATGTAAGGACAGTATAGTATGAGGACAGGCCTGTTCTCCTATGTGAGGACAGTATAGTATGGGGACAGGTCGGCTCTATGTAAGGACAGTATAGTATGAGGACAGGCCTGTTCTCCTATGTGAGGACAGTATAGTATGGGGACAGTTCGGCTCTCCTATGTAAGGACAGTATAGTATGGGGACAGGTCCGCTCTCCTATGTAAGGACAGTATAGTATGAGGACAGGTCTGCTCTCCTATGTAAGGACAGTATAGTATGAGGACAGGTCCGCTCTCCTATGTAAGGACAGTATAGTATGAGGACAGGTCTGCTCTCCTATATAAGGACAGTATAGTATGAGGACAGGTCCGCTCTCCTGTGTGAGGACAGTATAGTATGAGGACAGGTCGGCTCTATGTAAGGACAGTATAGTTTGAGGACAGGCCTGTTCTCCTATGTGAGGACAGTATAGTATGGGGACAGTTCGGCTCTCCTATGTAAGGACAGTATAGTATGGGGACAGGTCGGCTCTATGTAAGGACAGTATAGTATGAGGACAGGTCCGCACTCCTATGTAAGGACAGTATAGTATGGGGACAGGTCGGCTCTATGTAAGGACAGTATAGTATAAGGACAGGCCTGTTCTCCTATGTGAGGACAGTATAGTATGGGGACAGTTCGGCTCTCCTATGCAAGGACAGTATAGTATGGGGACAGGTCGGCTCTGTGTAAGGACAGTATAGTATGAGGACAGGTCCACTCTCCTATGTGAGGACAGTATAGTATGAGGACAGGTCCGCTCTCCTATGTAAGGACAGTATAGTATGAGGACAGGTCTGCTCTCCTATGTAAGGACAGTATAGTATGAGGACAGGTCGGCTCTATGTAAGGACAGTATAGTATGAGGACAGGTCCGCTCTCCTATGTAAGGACAGTATAGTATGAGGACAGGTCCGCTCTCCTATGTTAGGACAGTATAGTATGAGGACAGGTCCACTCTATGTAAGTACAGTATAGTATGAGGACAGGTCCGCTCTCCTATGTGAGGACAGTATAGTATGAGGACAGGTCCGCTCTCCTATGTAAGAACAGTATAGTATGAGGACAGGACCGCTCTCCTATGTTAGGACAGTATAGTATGAGGACAGGTCCGCTCTCCTATGTAAGGACAGTATAGTATGAGCACATGTCCGCTCTCCTATGTAAGGACAGTATAGTATGAGGACAGGTCCGCTCTCCTATGTGAGGACAGTATAGTATGAGGACAGGTCCGCTCTAGGTAAGGACAGTATAGTATGAGGACAGGTCCGCTCTCCTATGTAAGGACAGTATAGTATGAGGACAGGTTGTTTCTCCTATGTAAGGACAGTATAGTATGAGGACAGGTCCGCTCTATGTAAGTACAGTATAGTATGAGGAGAGGTCCGCTTTCTTATGTGAGGACAGTATAGTATGAGGACAGGTCTGCTCTCCTATGTAAGAACAGTATAGTATGAGGACATGTCCGATCTCCTATGTAAGAACAGTATAGTATGAGGACAGGTCCGCTCTCCTATGTAAGGACAGTATAGTATGAGGACAGGTCTGCTCTCCTATGTAAGGACAGTATAGTATGAGGACAGGTCTGCTCTCCTATGTAAGGACAGTATAGTATGAGGTTTGGCCCGCTCCCCTATGTAAGAACAGTATAGTATGAGGACAGGTCCGCTCTCCTATGTAAGGACAGTATAGTATGAGGACAGGTCCGCTCTCCTATGTAAGAACAGTATAGTATGAGGACAGGTCCGCTCTCCTATGTAAGAACAGTATAGTATGAGGACAGGTCCGCTCTCCTATGTAAGGACAGTATAGTATGAGGACAGGTCCGCTCTCCTATGTAAGGACAGTATAGTATGAGGACAGGTCCGCTCTCCTATGTAAGGACAGTATAGTATGAGGATGGGTCCGCTCTCCTATGTAAGGACAGTATAGTATGAGGACAAGTCTGCTCTCCTATGTAAGGACAGTATAGTATGAGGACAGGTCCGCTCTCCTATGTAAGGACAGTATAGTAGGAGGACAGGTCCGATTTCCTATGTAAGGACAGTATAGTATGAGGACAAGTCCGCTCTCCTATGTAAGGACAGTATAGTATGAGGACAGGTCTGCTCTCCTATGTAAGGACAGTATAGTATGAGGACAGGTCCGCTCTCCTATGTAAGGACAGTATAGTATGAGGACAAGTCTGCTCTCCTATGTAAGGACAGTATAGTATGAGGACAGGTCCGCTCTCCTATGTAAGGACAGTATAGTATGAGGACAGGTCTGCTCTCCTATGTGAGGACAGTATAGTATGAGGACAGGTACACTCTCCTATGTAAGGACAGTATAGTATGAGGACAGGTCCACTCTCCTATGTAAGGACAGTATAGTATGAGGACAGGTCCGCTCTCCTATGTAAGAACAGTATAGTATGAGGACAGGTCCGCTCTCCAATGTAAGGACAGTATAGTATGAGGACAGGTCCGCTCTCCTATGTAAGGACAGTATAGTATGAGGACAAGTCCGCTCTCCTATGTAAGGACAGTATAGTATGAGGACAAGTCTGCTCTCCTATGTAAGGACAGTATAGTATGAGGACAGGTCCGCTCTCCTATGTAAGGACAGTATAGTATGAGGACAGGTCTGCTCTCCTATGTAAGGACAGTATAGTATGAGGACAGGTCCGCTCTCCTATGTAAGGACAGTATAGTATGGGGACAGGTCCGCTCTCCTATGTAAGGACAGTATAGTATGAGGACAGGTCTGCTCTCCTATGTAAGGACAGGTCCGCTCTCCTATGTAAGGACAGTATAGTATGAGGACAAGTCTGCTCTCCTATGTAAGGACAGTATAGTATGAGGACAGGTCCGCTCTCCTATGTAAGGACAGTATAGTATGAGGACAGGTCTGCTCTCCTATGTGAGGACAGTATAGTATGAGGACAGGTACACTCTCCTATGTAAGGACAGTATAGTATGAGGACAGGTCCACTCTCCTATGTAAGGACAGTATAGTATGAGGACAGGTCCGCTCTCCTATGTAAGAACAGTATAGTATGAGGACAGGTACACTCTCCTATGTAAGGACAGTATAGTATGAGGACAGGTCCACTCTCCTATGTAAGGACAGTATAGTATGAGGACAGGTCCGCTCTCCTATGTAAGAACAGTATAGTATGAGGACAGGTCCGCTCTCCAATGTAAGGACAGTATAGTATGAGGACAGGTCCGCTCTCCTATGTAAGGACAGTATAGTATGAGGACAAGTCCGCTCTCCTATGTAAGGACAGTATAGTATGAGGACAAGTCTGCTCTCCTATGTAAGGACAGTATAGTATGAGGACAGGTCCGCTCTCCTATGTAAGGACAGTATAGTATGAGGACAGGTCTGCTCTCCTATGTAAGGACAGTATAGTATGAGGACAGGTCCGCTCTCCTATGTAAGGACAGTATAGTATGGGGACAGGTCCGCTCTCCTATGTAAGGACAGTATAGTATGAGGACAGGTCTGCTCTCCTATGTAAGGACAGGTCCGCTCTCCTATGTAAGGACAGTATAGTATGAGGACAAGTCTGCTCTCCTATGTAAGGACAGTATAGTATGAGGACAGGTCCGCTCTCCTATGTAAGGACAGTATAGTATGAGGACAGGTCTGCTCTCCTATGTGAGGACAGTATAGTATGAGGACAGGTACACTCTCCTATGTAAGGACAGTATAGTATGAGGACAGGTCCACTCTCCTATGTAACGACAGTATAGTATGAGGACAGGTCCGCTCTCCTATGTAAGAACAGTATAGTATGAGGACAGGTCCGCTCTCCAATGTAAGGACAGTATAGTATGAGGACAGGTCCGCTCTCCTATGTAAGGACAGTATAGTATGAGGACAAGTCCGCTCTCCTATGTAAGGACAGTATAGTATGAGGACAAGTCTGCTCTCCTATGTAAGGACAGTATAGTATGAGGACAGGTCCGCTCTCCTATGTAAGGACAGTATAGTATGAGGACAGGTCTGCTCTCCTATGTAAGGACAGTATAGTATGAGGACAGGTCCGCTCTCCTATGTAAGGACAGTATAGTATGGGGACAGGTCCGCTCTCCTATGTAAGGACAGTATAGTATGAGGACAGGTCCGCTCTCCAATGTAAGGACAGTATAGTATGAGGACAGGTCCGCTCTCCTATTTAAGGACAGTATAGTATGAGGACAAGTCCGCTCTCCTATGTAAGGACAGTATAGTATGAGGACAAGTCTGCTCTCCTATGTAAGGACAGTATAGTATGAGGACAGGTCCGCTCTCCTATGTAAGGACAGTATAGTATGAGGACAGGTCTGCTCTCCTATGTAAGGACAGTATAGTATGAGGACAGGTCCGCTCTCCTATGTAAGGACAGTATAGTATGGGGACAGGTCCGCTCTCCTATGTAAGGACAGTATAGTATGAGGACAGGTCTGCTCTCCTATATAAGGACAGTATAGTATGAGGACAGGTCCGCTCTCCTGTGTGAGGACAGTATAGTATGAGGACAGGTCGGCTCTATGTAAGGACAGTATAGTTTGAGGACAGGCCTGTTCTCCTATGTGAGGACAGTATAGTATGGGGACAGTTCGGCTCTCCTATGTAAGGACAGTATAGTATGGGGACAGGTCGGCTCTATGTAAGGACAGTATAGTATGAGGACAGGTCCGCTCTCCTATGTAAGGACAGTATAGTATGGGGACAGGTCGGCTCTATGTAAGGACAGTATAGTATAAGGACAGGCCTGTTCTCCTATGTGAGGACAGTATAGTATGGGGACAGTTCGGCTCTCCTATGCAAGGACAGTATAGTATGGGGACAGGTCGGCTCTATGTAAGGACAGTATAGTATGAGGACAGGTCCACTCTCCTATGTGAGGACAGTATAGTATGAGGACAGGTCCGCTCTCCTATGTAAGGACAGTATAGTATGAGGACAGGTCTGCTCTCCTATGTAAGGACAGTATAGTATGAGGACAGGTCGGCTCTATGTAAGGACAGTATAGTATGAGGACAGGTCCGCTCTCCTATGTAAGGACAGTATAGTATGAGGACAGGTCCGCTCTCCTATGTTAGGACAGTATAGTATGAGGACAGGTCCACTCTATGTAAGTACAGTATAGTATGAGGACAGGTCCGCTCTCCTATGTGAGGACAGTATAGTATGAGGACAGGTCCGCTCTCCTATGTAAGAACAGTATAGTATGAGGACAGGACCGCTCTCCTATGTTAGGACAGTATAGTATGAGGACAGGTCCGCTCTCCTATGTAAGGACAGTATAGTATGAGCACATGTCCGCTCTCCTATGTAAGGACAGTATAGTATGAGGACAGGTCCGCTCTCCTATGTGAGGACAGTATAGTATGAGGACAGGTCCGCTCTAGGTAAGGACAGTATAGTATGAGGACAGGTCCGCTCTCCTATGTAAGGACAGTATAGTATGAGGACAGGTTGTTTCTCCTATGTAAGGACAGTATAGTATGAGGACAGGTCCGCTCTATGTAAGTACAGTATAGTATGAGGAGAGGTCCGCTTTCTTATGTGAGGACAGTATAGTATGAGGACAGGTCCGCTCTCCTATGTAAGGACAGTATAGTATGGGGACAGGTCCGCTCTCCTATGTAATGACAGTATAGTATAAGGACAGGTCCGCTCTCCTATGTAAGGACAGTATAGTATGAGGACAGGTCCGCTCTCCTATGTGAGGACATTATAGTATGAGGACAGGCCCGTTCTCCTATGTAAGGATGGTATAGTATGAGGAGAGGTCCGCTTTCCTATGTGAGGACAGTATAGTATGAGGACAGGTCCGCTCTCCTATGTAAGGACAGTATAGTATGAGGACAGGTCCACTCTCCTATGTAAGGACAGTATAGTATGAGGACAGGTCCGCTCTCCTATGTGAGGACAGTATAGTATGAGGACAGGTCCGCTCTAGGTAAGGACAGTATAGTATGAGGACAGGTCCGCTCTCCTATGTAAGGACAGTATAGTATGAGGACAGGTTGTTTCTCCTATGTAAGGACAGTATAGTATGAGGACAGGTCCGCTCTATGTAAGTACAGTATAGTATGAGGAGAGGTCCGCTTTCTTATGTGAGGACAGTATAGTATGAGGACAGGTCCGCTCTCCTATGTAAGGACAGTATAGTATGGGGACAGGTCCGCTCTCCTATGTAATGACAGTATAGTATAAGGACAGGTCCGCTCTCCTATGTAAGGACAGTATAGTATGAGGACAGGTCCGCTCTCCTATGTGAGGACATTATAGTATGAGGACAGGCCCGTTCTCCTATGTAAGGATGGTATAGTATGAGGAGAGGTCCGCTTTCCTATGTGAGGACAGTATAGTATGAGGACAGGTCCGCTCTCCTATGTAAGGACAGTATAGTATGAGGACAGGTCCACTCTCCTATGTAAGGACAGTATAGTATGAGGACAGGTCCGCTCTCCTATGTGAGGACATTATAGTATGAGGACAGGCCCGTTCTCCTATGTAAGGATGGTATAGTATGAGGAGAGGTCCGCTTTCCTATGTGAGGACAGTATAGTATGAGGACAGGTCCGCTCTCCTATGTAAGGACAGTATAGTATGAGGGCAGGTCCGCTCTATGTAAGGATAGTATAGTATGAGGACAGGTCCGCTCTCCTATGTAAGAACAGTATAGTATGAGGACATGTCCGCTCTCCTATGTAAGAACAGTATAGTATGAGGGCAGGTCCGCTCTATGTAAGGATAGTATAGTATGAGGACAGGTCCGCTCTCCTATGTAAGGACAGTATAGTAAGAGGACAGGTCCGCTCTCCTATGTAAGAACAGTATAGTATGAGGACAGGTCCGCTCTCCTATGTAAGGACAGTATAGTAAGAGGACAGGTCCGCTCTCCTATGTAAGAACAGTATAGTATGAGGACAAGTCTGCTCTCCTATGTAAGGACAGTATAGTATGAGGACAGGTCCGCTCTCCTATGTAAGGACAGTATAGTATGAGGACAGGTCTGCTCTCCTATGTGAGGACAGTATAGTATGAGGACAGGTACACTCTCCTATGTAAGGACAGTATAGTATGAGGACAGGTCCACTCTCCTATGTAAGGACAGTATAGTATGAGGACAGGTCCGCTCTCCTATGTAAGAACAGTATAGTATGAGGACAGGTCCGCTCTCCAATGTAAGGACAGTATAGTATGAGGACAGGTCCGCTCTCCTATGTAAGGACAGTATAGTATGAGCACATGTCCGCTCTCCTATGTAAGGACAGTATAGTATGAGGACAGGTCCGCTCTCCTATGTGAGGACAGTATAGTATGAGGACAGGTCCGCTCTAGGTAAGGACAGTATAGTATGAGGACAGGTCCGCTCTCCTATGTAAGGACAGTATAGTATGAGGACAGGTTGTTTCTCCTATGTAAGGACAGTATAGTATGAGGACAGGTCCGCTCTATGTAAGTACAGTATAGTATGAGGAGAGGTCCGCTTTCTTATGTGAGGACAGTATAGTATGAGGACAGGTCCGCTCTCCTATGTAAGGACAGTATAGTATGGGGACAGGTCCGCTCTCCTATGTAATGACAGTATAGTATAAGGACAGGTCCGCTCTCCTATGTAAGGACAGAATAGTATGAGGACAGGTCCGCTCTCCTATGTGAGGACATTATAGTATGAGGACAGGCCCGTTCTCCTATGTAAGGATGGTATAGTATGAGGAGAGGTCCGCTTTCCTATGTGAGGACAGTATAGTATGAGGACAGGTCCGCTCTCCTATGTAAGGACAGTATAGTATGAGGACAGGTCCACTCTCCTATGTAAGGACAGTATAGTATGAGGACAGGTCCGCTCTCCTATGTGAGGACATTATAGTATGAGGACAGGCCCGTTCTCCTATGTAAGGATGGTATAGTATGAGGAGAGGTCCGCTTTCCTATGTGAGGACAGTATAGTATGAGGACAGGTCCGCTCTCCTATGTAAGGACAGTATAGTATGAGGGCAGGTCCGCTCTATGTAAGGATAGTATAGTATGAGGACAGGTCCGCTCTCCTATGTAAGAACAGTATAGTATGAGGACATGTCCGCTCTCCTATGTAAGAACAGTATAGTATGAGGGCAGGTCCGCTCTATGTAAGGATAGTATAGTATGAGGACAGGTCCGCTCTCCTATGTAAGGACAGTATAGTAAGAGGACAGGTCCGCTCTCCTATGTAAGAACAGTATAGTATGAGGACAGGTCCGCTCTCCTATGTAAGGACAGTATAGTAAGAGGACAGGTCCGCTCTCCTATGTAAGAACAGTATAGTATGAGGACAAGTCTGCTCTCCTATGTAAGGACAGTATAGTATGAGGACAGGTCCGCTCTCCTATGTAAGGACAGTATAGTATGAGGACAGGTCTGCTCTCCTATGTGAGGACAGTATAGTATGAGGACAGGTACACTCTCCTATGTAAGGACAGTATAGTATGAGGACAGGTCCACTCTCCTATGTAAGGACAGTATAGTATGAGGACAGGTCCGCTCTCCTATGTAAGAACAGTATAGTATGAGGACAGGTCCGCTCTCCAATGTAAGGACAGTATAGTATGAGGACAGGTCCGCTCTCCTATGTAAGGACAGTATAGTATGAGGACAAGTCCGCTCTCCTATGTAAGGACAGTATAGTATGAGGACAAGTCTGCTCTCCTATGTAAGGACAGTATAGTATGAGGACAGGTCTGCTCTCCTATGTAAGGACAGTATAGTATGAGGACAGGTCCGCTCTCCTATGTAAGGACAGTATAGTATGAGGACAGGTCTGCTCTCCTATGTAAGGACAGTATAGTATGAGGACAGGTCCGCTCTCCTATGTAAGGACAGTATAGTATGGGGACAGGTCCGCTCTCCTATGTAAGGACAGTATAGTATGAGGACAGGTCCGCTCTCCAATGTAAGGACAGTATAGTATGAGGACAGGTCCGCTCTCCTATGTAAGGACAGTATAGTATGAGGACAAGTCCGCTCTCCTATGTAAGGACAGTATAGTATGAGGACAAGTCTGCTCTCCTATGTAAGGACAGTATAGTATGAGGACAGGTCCGCTCTCCTATGTAAGGACAGTATAGTATGAGGACAGGTCTGCTCTCCTATGTAAGGACAGTATAGTATGAGGACAGGTCCGCTCTCCTATGTAAGGACAGTATAGTATGGGGACAGGTCCGCTCTCCTATGTAAGGACAGTATAGTATGAGGACAGGTCTGCTCTCCTATATAAGGACAGTATAGTATGAGGACAGGTCCGCTCTCCTGTGTGAGGACAGTATAGTATGAGGACAGGTCGGCTCTATGTAAGGACAGTATAGTTTGAGGACAGGCCTGTTCTCCTATGTGAGGACAGTATAGTATGGGGACAGTTCGGCTCTCCTATGTAAGGACAGTATAGTATGGGGACAGGTCGGCTCTATGTAAGGACAGTATAGTATGAGGACAGGTCCGCTCTCCTATGTAAGGACAGTATAGTATGGGGACAGGTCGGCTCTATGTAAGGACAGTATAGTATAAGGACAGGCCTGTTCTCCTATGTGAGGACAGTATAGTATGGGGACAGTTCGGCTCTCCTATGCAAGGACAGTATAGTATGGGGACAGGTCGGCTCTATGTAAGGACAGTATAGTATGAGGACAGGTCCACTCTCCTATGTGAGGACAGTATAGTATGAGGACAGGTCCGCTCTCCTATGTAAGGACAGTATAGTATGAGGACAGGTCTGCTCTCCTATGTAAGGACAGTATAGTATGAGGATAGGTCGGCTCTATGTAAGGACAGTATAGTATGAGGACAGGTCCGCTCTCCTATGTAAGGACAGTATAGTATGAGGACAGGTCCGCTCTCCTATGTTAGGACAGTATAGTATGAGGACAGGTCCACTCTATGTAAGTACAGTATAGTATGAGGACAGGTCCGCTCTCCTATGTGAGGACAGTATAGTATGAGGACAGGTCCGCTCTCCTATGTAAGAACAGTATAGTATGAGGACAGGACCGCTCTCCTATGTTAGGACAGTATAGTATGAGGACAGGTCCGCTCTCCTATGTAAGGACAGTATAGTATGAGCACATGTCCGCTCTCCTATGTAAGGACAGTATAGTATGAGGACAGGTCCGCTCTCCTATGTGAGGACAGTATAGTATGAGGACAGGTCCGCTCTAGGTAAGGACAGTATAGTATGAGGACAGGTCCGCTCTCCTATGTAAGGACAGTATAGTATGAGGACAGGTTGTTTCTCCTATGTAAGGACAGTATAGTATGAGGACAGGTCCGCTCTATGTAAGTACAGTATAGTATGAGGAGAGGTCCGCTTTCTTATGTGAGGACAGTATAGTATGAGGACAGGTCCGCTCTCCTATGTAAGGACAGTATAGTATGGGGACAGGTCCGCTCTCCTATGTAATGACAGTATAGTATAAGGACAGGTCCGCTCTCCTATGTAAGGACAGTATAGTATGAGGACAGGTCCGCTCTCCTATGTGAGGACATTATAGTATGAGGACAGGCCCGTTCTCCTATGTAAGGATGGTATAGTATGAGGAGAGGTCCGCTTTCCTATGTGAGGACAGTATAGTATGAGGACAGGTCCGCTCTCCTATGTAAGGACAGTATAGTATGAGGACAGGTCCACTCTCCTATGTAAGGACAGTATAGTATGAGGACAGGTCCGCTCTCCTATGTGAGGACAGTATAGTATGAGGACAGGTCCGCTCTAGGTAAGGACAGTATAGTATGAGGACAGGTCCGCTCTCCTATGTAAGGACAGTATAGTATGAGGACAGGTTGTTTCTCCTATGTAAGGACAGTATAGTATGAGGACAGGTCCGCTCTATGTAAGTACAGTATAGTATGAGGAGAGGTCCGCTTTCTTATGTGAGGACAGTATAGTATGAGGACAGGTCCGCTCTCCTATGTAAGGACAGTATAGTATGGGGACAGGTCCGCTCTCCTATGTAATGACAGTATAGTATAAGGACAGGTCCGCTCTCCTATGTAAGGACAGTATAGTATGAGGACAGGTCCGCTCTCCTATGTGAGGACATTATAGTATGAGGACAGGCCCGTTCTCCTATGTAAGGATGGTATAGTATGAGGAGAGGTCCGCTTTCCTATGTGAGGACAGTATAGTATGAGGACAGGTCCGCTCTCCTATGTAAGGACAGTATAGTATGAGGACAGGTCCACTCTCCTATGTAAGGACAGTATAGTATGAGGACAGGTCCGCTCTCCTATGTGAGGACATTATAGTATGAGGACAGGCCCGTTCTCCTATGTAAGGATGGTATAGTATGAGGAGAGGTCCGCTTTCCTATGTGAGGACAGTATAGTATGAGGACAGGTCCGCTCTCCTATGTAAGGACAGTATAGTATGAGGGCAGGTCCGCTCTATGTAAGGATAGTATAGTATGAGGACAGGTCCGCTCTCCTATGTAAGAACAGTATAGTATGAGGACATGTCCGCTCTCCTATGTAAGAACAGTATAGTATGAGGGCAGGTCCGCTCTATGTAAGGATAGTATAGTATGAGGACAGGTCCGCTCTCCTATGTAAGGACAGTATAGTAAGAGGACAGGTCCGCTCTCCTATGTAAGAACAGTATAGTATGAGGACAGGTCCGCTCTCCTATGTAAGGACAGTATAGTAAGAGGACAGGTCCGCTCTCCTATGTAAGAACAGTATAGTATGAGGACAAGTCTGCTCTCCTATGTAAGGACAGTATAGTATGAGGACAGGTCCGCTCTCCTATGTAAGGACAGTATAGTATGAGGACAGGTCTGCTCTCCTATGTGAGGACAGTATAGTATGAGGACAGGTACACTCTCCTATGTAAGGACAGTATAGTATGAGGACAGGTCCACTCTCCTATGTAAGGACAGTATAGTATGAGGACAGGTCCGCTCTCCTATGTAAGAACAGTATAGTATGAGGACAGGTCCGCTCTCCAATGTAAGGACAGTATAGTATGAGGACAGGTCCGCTCTCCTATGTAAGGACAGTATAGTATGAGCACATGTCCGCTCTCCTATGTAAGGACAGTATAGTATGAGGACAGGTCCGCTCTCCTATGTGAGGACAGTATAGTATGAGGACAGGTCCGCTCTAGGTAAGGACAGTATAGTATGAGGACAGGTCCGCTCTCCTATGTAAGGACAGTATAGTATGAGGACAGGTTGTTTCTCCTATGTAAGGACAGTATAGTATGAGGACAGGTCCGCTCTATGTAAGTACAGTATAGTATGAGGAGAGGTCCGCTTTCTTATGTGAGGACAGTATAGTATGAGGACAGGTCCGCTCTCCTATGTAAGGACAGTATAGTATGGGGACAGGTCCGCTCTCCTATGTAATGACAGTATAGTATAAGGACAGGTCCGCTCTCCTATGTAAGGACAGAATAGTATGAGGACAGGTCCGCTCTCCTATGTGAGGACATTATAGTATGAGGACAGGCCCGTTCTCCTATGTAAGGATGGTATAGTATGAGGAGAGGTCCGCTTTCCTATGTGAGGACAGTATAGTATGAGGACAGGTCCGCTCTCCTATGTAAGGACAGTATAGTATGAGGACAGGTCCACTCTCCTATGTAAGGACAGTATAGTATGAGGACAGGTCCGCTCTCCTATGTGAGGACATTATAGTATGAGGACAGGCCCGTTCTCCTATGTAAGGATGGTATAGTATGAGGAGAGGTCCGCTTTCCTATGTGAGGACAGTATAGTATGAGGACAGGTCCGCTCTCCTATGTAAGGACAGTATAGTATGAGGGCAGGTCCGCTCTATGTAAGGATAGTATAGTATGAGGACAGGTCCGCTCTCCTATGTAAGAACAGTATAGTATGAGGACATGTCCGCTCTCCTATGTAAGAACAGTATAGTATGAGGGCAGGTCCGCTCTATGTAAGGATAGTATAGTATGAGGACAGGTCCGCTCTCCTATGTAAGGACAGTATAGTAAGAGGACAGGTCCGCTCTCCTATGTAAGAACAGTATAGTATGAGGACAGGTCCGCTCTCCTATGTAAGGACAGTATAGTAAGAGGACAGGTCCGCTCTCCTATGTAAGAACAGTATAGTATGAGGACAAGTCTGCTCTCCTATGTAAGGACAGTATAGTATGAGGACAGGTCCGCTCTCCTATGTAAGGACAGTATAGTATGAGGACAGGTCTGCTCTCCTATGTGAGGACAGTATAGTATGAGGACAGGTACACTCTCCTATGTAAGGACAGTATAGTATGAGGACAGGTCCACTCTCCTATGTAAGGACAGTATAGTATGAGGACAGGTCCGCTCTCCTATGTAAGAACAGTATAGTATGAGGACAGGTCCGCTCTCCAATGTAAGGACAGTATAGTATGAGGACAGGTCCGCTCTCCTATGTAAGGACAGTATAGTATGAGGACAAGTCCGCTCTCCTATGTAAGGACAGTATAGTATGAGGACAAGTCTGCTCTCCTATGTAAGGACAGTATAGTATGAGGACAGGTCCGCTCTCCTATGTAAGGACAGTATAGTATGAGGACAGGTCTGCTCTCCTATGTAAGGACAGTATAGTATGAGGACAGGTCCGCTCTCCTATGTAAGGACAGTATAGTATGGGGACAGGTCCGCTCTCCTATGTAAGGACAGTATAGTATGAGGACAGGTCCGCTCTCCAATGTAAGGACAGTATAGTATGAGGACAGGTCCGCTCTCCAATGTAAGGACAGTATAGTATGAGGACAGGTCCGCTCTCCTATGTAAGGACAGTATAGTATGAGGACAAGTCCGCTCTCCTATGTAAGGACAGTATAGTATGAGGACAAGTCTGCTCTCCTATGTAAGGACAGTATAGTATGAGGACAGGTCCGCTCTCCTATGTAAGGACAGTATAGTATGAGGACAGGTCTGCTCTCCTATGTAAGGACAGTATAGTATGAGGACAGGTCCGCTCTCCTATGTAAGGACAGTATAGTATGAGGACAGGTCCGCTCTCCAATGTAAGGACAGTATAGTATGAGGACAGGTCCGCTCTCCTATGTAAGGACAGTATAGTATGAGGACAGGTCCGCTCTCCTATGTAAGGACAGTATAGTATGAGGACAGGTCTGCTCTCCTATATAAGGACAGTATAGTATGAGGACAGGTCCGCTCTCCTGTGTGAGGACAGTATAGTATGAGGACAGGTCGGCTCTATGTAAGGACAGTATAGTTTGAGGACAGGCCTGTTCTCCTATGTGAGGACAGTATAGTATGGGGACAGTTCGGCTCTCCTATGTAAGGACAGTATAGTATGGGGACAGGTCGGCTCTATGTAAGGACAGTATAGTATGAGGACAGGTCCGCTCTCCTATGTAAGGACAGTATAGTATGGGGACAGGTCGGCTCTATGTAAGGACAGTATAGTATAAGGACAGGCCTGTTCTCCTATGTGAGGACAGTATAGTATGGGGACAGTTCGGCTCTCCTATGCAAGGACAGTATAGTATGGGGACAGGTCGGCTCTATGTAAGGACAGTATAGTATGAGGACAGGTCCACTCTCCTATGTGAGGACAGTATAGTATGAGGACAGGTCCGCTCTCCTATGTAAGGACAGTATAGTATGAGGACAGGTCTGCTCTCCTATGTAAGGACAGTATAGTATGAGGACAGGTCGGCTCTATGTAAGGACAGTATAGTATGAGGACAGGTCCGCTCTCCTATGTAAGTACAGTATAGTATGAGGACAGGTCCGCTCTCCTATGTGAGGACAGTATAGTATGAGGACAGGTCCGCTCTCCTATGTAAGAACAGTATAGTATGAGGACAGGACCGCTCTCCTATGTTAGGACAGTATAGTATGAGGACAGGTCCGCTCTCCTATGTAAGGACAGTATAGTATGAGCACATGTCCGCTCTCCTATGTAAGGACAGTATAGTATGAGGACAGGTCCGCTCTCCTATGTGAGGACAGTATAGTATGAGGACAGGTCCGCTCTAGGTAAGGACAGTATAGTATGAGGACAGGTCCGCTCTCCTATGTAAGGACAGTATAGTATGAGGACAGGTTGTTTCTCCTATGTAAGGACAGTATAGTATGAGGACAGGTCCGCTCTATGTAAGTACAGTATAGTATGAGGAGAGGTCCGCTTTCTTATGTGAGGACAGTATAGTATGAGGACAGGTCCGCTCTCCTATGTAAGGACAGTATAGTATGGGGACAGGTCCGCTCTCCTATGTAATGACAGTATAGTATAAGGACAGGTCCGCTCTCCTATGTAAGGACAGTATAGTATGAGGACAGGTCCGCTCTCCTATGTGAGGACATTATAGTATGAGGACAGGCCCGTTCTCCTATGTAAGGATGGTATAGTATGAGGAGAGGTCCGCTTTCCTATGTGAGGACAGTATAGTATGAGGACAGGTCCGCTCTCCTATGTAAGGACAGTATAGTATGAGGACAGGTCCACTCTCCTATGTAAGGACAGTATAGTATGAGGACAGGTCCGCTCTCCTATGTGAGGACATTATAGTATGAGGACAGGCCCGTTCTCCTATGTAAGGATGGTATAGTATGAGGAGAGGTCCGCTTTCCTATGTGAGGACAGTATAGTATGAGGACAGGTCCGCTCTCCTATGTAAGGACAGTATAGTATGAGGGCAGGTCCGCTCTATGTAAGGATAGTATAGTATGAGGACAGGTCCGCTCTCCTATGTAAGAACAGTATAGTATGAGGACATGTCCGCTCTCCTATGTAAGAACAGTATAGTATGAGGACAGGTCCGCTCTCCTATGTAAGGACAGTATAGTAAGAGGACAGGTCCGCTCTCCTATGTAAGAACAGTATAGTATGAGGACAGGTCCGCTCTCCTATGTAAGGACAGTATAGTAAGAGGACAGGTCCGCTCTCCTATGTAAGGACAGTATAGTATGAGGACAGGTCCACTCTCCTATGTAAGGACAGTATAGTATGATGACAGGTCCGCTCTCTTATGTGAGGACAGTATAGTATGACAGGTCTGCTCTCTTATGTGAGGACAGTATAGTATGAGGACAGGTCCGCTCTCCTATGTGAGGACAGTATAGTATGACAGGTCTGCTCTCTTATGTGAGGACAGTATAGTATGAGGACAGGTCCGCTCTCCTATGTGAGGACAGTATAGTATGAGGACAGGTCCGCTCTCCTATGTAAGGACAGTATAGTATGAGGACAGGTCTGCTCTCCTATGTAAGGACAGTATAGTATGAGGACAGGTCCGCTCTCCTATGTAAGGACAGTATAGTATGAGGACAGGTCCGCTCTCCTATGTAAGGACAGTATAGTATGACGACAGGTCCGCTCTCCTATGTAAGGACAGTATAGTATGAGGACAGGTCCGCTCTCCTATGTAAGGACAGTATAGTATGACGACAGGTCCGCTCTCCTATGTAAGGACAGTATAGTATGGGGACAGGTCCGCTCTCCTATGTAAGGACAGTATAGTATGGGGACAGGTCCGCTCTCCTATGTAAGGACGGTATAGTATGGGGACAGATGGCTTATTGGAGAAAGTTAGGGAGGTTAAAGGACTGTGATACTGCGGAGGATACTGTTGGGGTCCTTAATGCCGCATGTCCAGGTATAGGGAGTTCTGAAGAAGGCTGCAGTTAAGTAATGTGGGTGTGACAGAAGCATCTGGAACATATCAGGAATCCAAGGTAACATGTTCATATTTTGGAGAGTTTCTTTGGCTGCAGATAAGGGAAACAACTTCCAATAAGAAATGCCGTCTGTCTATGAACGCAGCGGGTCCGGGTACAGCGCAGGTTCTAATGGCAGCTGAAGTATTGGGAAGTATCTGGGGCACTGAGAGAAGGTGGGCACAGGAACATGACACTTTAGACATTGTTCCCTATAAGAAATGTAGTGGAGCTCTGGAAGGTGTTCAGGGACCGGAGCAGCATATTAGTGTGGGTGGGGCTGATACCCGTTTGTCAAGTAGCTCACTGTCACGGAGCGGGTTAGTGGACCCACTAGGCCGTACCGCCGTAGCGGGAAGGCAGCTGGCCAAACCACTGGAAACCCCAGAAATACAATGTCCCGCACAAGGGACACAGATGAGATGGATGCAGCAGATGGCGCCAAACGTGGCGGATGACACAGGAGCCGCAAGTTGCGCCAGACGTGGCGGATTCCTCCGGACGTGGCAGATGACACAGGACGTGGCGGATTCCTCCGGACGTGGCAGATGACACAGGACGTGGCAGATTCCTCTGGACGTGGCAGATGACACAGGACGTGGCAGATTCCTCCGGACGTGGCAGATGACACAGGACGTGGCGGATTCCTCTGGACGTGGCAGATAACACAGGACGTGGCACGACTTGATACTAAGGCAAAGCACGGGAAATAGGAACGGGGAACAAGGCACGGATAACAACAGGAACGGGAAACACTAAGGGACCATTTGCAAGACAGACTGGGAAAACTAACAACGTTAAGGCAAGGATCATAAGGCCTGGAGCCTTCGTATAGCCCAGGAAATCATGGCAGTTGATGAGGATTTCCTATTTGCGCGCGCTGGCCCTTTAAGGCCGGGCGCGAGCGTGCGCGCGCACCCTACGGGACACAGCCGAACGGAGCGGAAGTGAGCACTGGCGTCTCCTAGGAGGGAGACGGAGACCAGCGCTTACAGATCCATGGCTGCGGGTGTCGGGAGGTAAGTAAATCCGACGGCCCGCGGCCATGGGCGCTACACTCACAGCCGCATCCCGACAGAAAAGCAGAGAAGACCGTAACACAAAATGTTCTGGAGGCCGTTTCTCCTCATCCACAGGATATCACTCTGGCACAAAGCACACGGCGGTCACATGGATCATCACACAATGCAGCCATAGTCTGATGCCTAGTATAAGGTGACCTGTAATACCGTTATAATACAGCAAAGGGAAGATTATTCTTTATATTACACAAGTGACCATGTGACATAGCCTGGGTCCTGCATGAGGGATATTTAATAAAAGAGTGACATCACCGCTCTCCAGATAGAGGATATATTATACAGCAGTGACATCACCGCTCCCCAGATATCAGATATATTATACAGCAGTGACATCACCGCCCTCCAGATATCAGTTATATTATACAGCAGTGACATCACCGCTCTCCAGATAGAGGATATATTATACAGCAGTGACATCACCACTCTCCAGATATCAGTTATATTATACAGCAGTGACATCACCGCTCTCCAGATATCAGTTATATTATACAGCAGTGACATCACCGCTCTCCAGATATCAGTTATATTATACAGCAGTGACATCACCGCTCTCCAGATATCAGTTATATTATACAGCAGTGACATCACCGCTCTCCAGATATCAGTTATATTATACAGCAGTGACATCACCGCTCTCCAGATATCAGTTATATTATACAGCAGTGACATCACCGCTCCCCAGATATAAGATATATTATACAGCAGTGACATCACCGCTCTCCAGATATCAGTTATATTATACAGCAGTGACATCACCGCCCTCCAGATATCAGTTATATTATACAGCAGTGACATCACCGCCCTACAGATATCAGTTATATTATACAGCAGTGACATCACCGCCCTCCAGATATCAGTTATATTATACAGCAGTGACATCACCGCTCTCCAGATATCAGTTATATTATACAGCAGTGACATCACCGCTCTCCAGATATCAGTTATATTATACAGCAGTGACATCACCGCTCTCCAGATATCAGTTATATTATACAGCAGTGACATCACCGCCCTCCAGATATCAGTTATATTATACAGCAGTGACATAACCGCTCTCCAGATATCAGTTATATTATACAGCAGTGACATCACCACTCTCCAGATATCAGTTATATTATACAGCAGTGACATCACCGCTCTCCAGATATCAGTTATATTATACAGCAGTGACATCACCGCTCTCCAGATATCAGTTATATTATACAGCAGTGACATCACCGCTCTCCAGATATAAGTTATATTATACAGCAGTGACATCACCTCTCTCCAGATATCAGTTATATTATACAGCAGTGACATCACCGCTCTCCAGATATCAGTTATATTATACAGCAGTGACATCACCGCTCTACAGATATAAGATATATTATACAGCAGTGACATCACCGCTCTCCGGATATCAGTTATATTATACAGCAGTGACATCACCGCTCTCCGGATATCAGTTATATTATACAGCAGCGACATCACCGCTCTCCAGATATCAGTTATATTATACAGCATGACATCACCGCTCTCCAGATAGAGGATATATTATACAGCAGTGACATCACCGCTCTCCAGATATAAGATATATTATACAGCAGTGACATCACCACTCTCCAGATATAAGATATATTATACAGCAGTGACATCACCGCTCCCCAGATATCAGTTATATTATACAGCAGTGACATCACCGCCCTCTAGATATAAGATATATTATACAGCAGTGACATCACCGCTCTCCAGATATCAGTTATATTATACAGCAGTGACATCACTGCCCTCCAGATATATTATATTATACAGCAGTGACATCACCGCTCTCCAGATATCAGTTATATTATAAAGCAGTGACATCACCGCCCTGCAGATATAAGATATATTATACAGCAGTGACATCACCGCTCCCCAGATATCAGTTATATTATACAGCAGTGACATCACCTCTCTCCAGATATAAGATATATTATACAGGAGTGACATCACCTCTCTACAGATATCAGTTATATTATACAGCAGTGACATCACCGCCCTCTAGATATCAGTTATATTATACAGCAGTGACATCACCGCTCTCCAGATATCAGTTATATTATACAGCAGTGACATCACCACTCTCCAGATATCAGTTATATTATACAGCAGTGACATCACACGCTCTCCAGATATCAGTTATATTATACAGCAGTGACATCACCGCTCTCAAGATATCAGTTATATTATACAGCAGTGACATCACCGCTCTCCAGATATCAGTTATATTATACAGCAGTGACATCACCGCTCTCAAGATATCAGTTATATTATACAGCAGTGACATCACCGCTCTCCAGATATAAGATATATTATACAGCAGTGACATCACCGCTCCCCAGATATCAGTTATATTATACAGCAGTGACATCACCTCTCTCCAGATATAAGATATATTATACAGGAGTGACATCACCTCTCTACAGATATCAGTTATATTATACAGCAGTGACATCACCGCCCTCTAGATATCAGTTATATTATACAGCAGTGACATCACCGCTCTCCAGATATCAGTTATATTATACAGCAGTGACATCACCACTCTCCAGATATCAGTTATATTATACAGCAGTGACATCACACGCTCTCCAGATATCAGTTATATTATACAGCAGTGACATCACCGCTCTCAAGATATCAGTTATATTATACAGCAGTGACATCACCGCTCTCCAGATATCAGTTATATTATACAGCAGTGACATCACCGCTCTCAAGATATCAGTTATATTATACAGCAGTGACATCACCGCTCTCCAGATATAAGTTATATTATACAGCAGTGACATCACCGCTCTCCAGATATCAGTTATATTATACAGCAGTGACATCACCGCTCTCCAGATATGTTATATTATACAGCAGTGACATCACCGGTCTCCAGATATCAGTTATATTATACAGCAGTGACATCACCGCTCTCCAGATATGTTATATTATACAGCAATAACATTACTGCCCTCCAGTTATCAGTTATATTATACAGCAGTGACATCACCGCTCTCCAGTTATCAGTTATATTATACAGCAGTGACATCACCGCTCTCCAGATATCAGTTATATTATACAGCAGTGACATCACCGCTCTCCAGATATCAGTTATATTATACAGCAGTGACATCACCGCTCTCCAGATATCAGTTATATTATACAGCAGTGATATCACCGCTCTCCAGATATCAGTTATATTATACAGCAGTGACGTCACCGCTCTCCAGATATCAGTTATATTATACAGCAGTGACATCACCGCTCTCCAGATATATATTATATTATACAGCAGTGACATCACCGCTCTCCAGATATCAGTTATATTATACAGCAGTGACATCACCGCTCTCCAGATATCAGTTATATTATACAGCAGTGACATCACTGCTCTCCAGATATCAGTTATATTATACAGCAGTGACATCACCGCTCTCCAGAAATCAGTTATATTATACAGCAGTGACATCACCGCTCTCCAGATATCAGTTATATTATACAGCAGTGTCATCACCGCTCTCCAGATATCAGTTATATTATACAGCAGTGACATCACCGCTCTCCAGATATCAGTTATATTATACAGCAGTGACATCACCGCCCTCCAGATATCAGTTATATTATACAGCAGTGACATCACCGCTCCCCAGATATCAGTTATATTATACAGCAGTGACATCACCTCTCTCCAGATATAAGATATATTATACAGGAGTGACATCACCTCTCTACAGATATCAGTTATATTATACAGCAGTGACATCACCGCTCCCCAGATATATTATACAGCAGTGACATCACCGCTCTCCAGATATCAGTTATATTATACAGCAGTGACATCACCGCCCTCCAGATATCAGTTATATTATACAGCAGTGACATCACCGCCCTCCAGATATCAGTTATATTATACAGCAGTGACATCACCGCTCTCCAGATATGTTATATTATACAGCAGTGACATCACTGCTCTCCAGATATCAGTTATATTATACAGCAGTGACATCACCGCTCTCCAGATATCAGTTATATTATACAGCAGTGACATCACCGCTCTCCAGATATCAGTTATATTATACAGCAGTGACATCACCGCTCTCCAGATATCAGTTATATTATACAGCAGTGACATCACCGCTCTCCAGATATCAGTTATATTATACAGCAGTGACATCACCGCTCTCCAGATATCAGTTATATTATACAGCAGTGACATCACCGCTCTCCAGATATCAGTTATATTATACAGCAGTGACATCACCACTCTCCAGATATCAGTTATATTATACAGCAGTGACATCACCGCTCTCCAGATATGAGTTATATTATACAGCAGTGACATCACCGCTCTCCAGATATCAGTTATATTATACAGCAGTGACATCACCGCTCTCCAGATATATTATATTATACAGCAGTGACATCACCACTCTCCAGATATCAGTTATATTATACAGCAGTGACATCACCGCTCTCCAGATATGTTATATTATACAGCAGTGACATCACCGCTCCCCAGATATCAGTTATATTATACACCAGTGACATCACCGCTCTCCAGATATCAGTTATATTATACAGCAGTGACATCACCGCTCTCCAGATATCAGTTATATTATACAGCAGTGACATCACCGCTCTCCAGATATATTATACAGCAGTGACATCACCGCTCTCCAGATATGTTATATTATACAGCAGTGACATCACCGCTCTCCAGATATATTATACAGCAGTGACATCACCGCTCTCCAGATATATTATACAGCAGTGACATCACCGCTCCCCAGATATCAGTTATATTATACAGCAGTGACATCACCGCTCTCCAGATATATTATACAGCAGTGACATCACCGCTCTCCAGATATATTATATTATACAGCAGTGACATCACCGCTCTCCAGATATATTATACAGCAGTGACATCACCGCTCTCCAGATGTTATATTATACAGCAGTGACATCACCGCTCTCCAGATATATTATACAGCAGTGACATCACCGCTCTCCAGATATAAGTTGTATTATACAGCAGTGACATCACCGCTCTCCAGATATCAGTTATATTATACAGCAGTGACATCACCGCTCCCCAGATATCAGTTATATTATACAGCAGTGACATCACCGCTCTCCAGATATCAGTTATATTATACAGCAGTGACATCACCGCTCTCCAGATATCAGTTATATTATACAGCAGTGACATCACCGCTCTCCAGATATCAGTTATATTATACAGCAGTGACATCACCGCTCCCCAGATATCAGTTATATTATACAGCAGTGACATCACCACTCTCCAGATATCAGTTATATTATACAGCAGTGACATCACCGCTCTCCAGATATGAGTTATATTATACAGCAGTGACATCACCGCTCTCCAGATATCAGTTATATTACACAGCAGTGACATCACCGCTCTCCAGATATATTATATTATACAGCAGTGACATCACCGCTCTCCAGATATATTATACAGCAGTGACATCACCGCTCTCCAGATGTTATATTATACAGCAGTGACATCACCGCTCTCCAGATATATTATACAGCAGTGACATCACCGCTCTCCAGATATAAGTTGTATTATACAGCAGTGACATCACCGCTCTCCAGATATCAGTTATATTATACAGCAGTGACATCACCGCTCTCCAGATATCAGTTATATTATACAGCAGTGACATCACCGCTCTCCAGATATCAGTTATATTATACAGCAGTGACATCACCGCTCCCCAGATATCAGTTATATTATACAGCAGTGACATCACCGCTCTCCAGATATCAGTTATATTATACAGCAGTGACATCACCGCTCTCCAGATATCAGTTATATTATACAGCAGTGACATCACCGCTCTCCAGATATCAGTTATATTATACAGCAGTGACATCACCACTCTCCAGATATCAGTTATATTATACAGCAGTGACATCACCGCTCTCCAGATATGAGTTATATTATACAGCAGTGACATCACCGCTCTCCAGATATCAGTTATATTATACAGCAGTGACATCACCGCTCTCCAGATATATTATATTATACAGCAGTGACATCACCACTCTCCAGATATCAGTTATATTATACAGCAGTGACATCACCGCTCTCCAGATACATTATATTATACAGCAGTGACATCACCGCTCCCCAGATATCAGTTATATTATACACCAGTGACATCACCGCTCTCCAGATATCAGTTATATTATACAGCAGTGACATCACCGCTCTCCAGATATATTATACAGCAGTGACATCACCGCTCTCCAGATATGTTATATTATACAGCAGTGACATCACCGCTCCCCAGATATCAGTTATATTATACACCAGTGACATCACCGCTCTCCAGATATCAGTTATATTATACAGCAGTGACATCACCGCTCTCCAGATATCAGTTATATTATACAGCAGTGACATCACCGCTCTCCAGATATATTATACAGCAGTGACATCACCGCTCTCCAGATATGTTATATTATACAGCAGTGACATCACCGCTCTCCAGATATATTATACAGCAGTGACATCACCGCTCTCCAGATATAAGTTGTATTATACAGCAGTGACATCACCGCTCCCCAGATATCAGTTATATTATACAGCAGTGACATCACCGCTCTCCAGATATATTATATTATACAGCAGTGACATCACCGCTCTCCAGATATATTATACAGCAGTGACATCACCGCTCTCCAGATGTTATATTATACAGCAGTGACATCACCGCTCTCCAGATATATTATACAGCAGTGACATCACCGCTCTCCAGATATAAGTTGTATTATACAGCAGTGACATCACCGCTCTCCAGATATCAGTTATATTATACAGCAGTGACATCACCGCTCCCCAGATATCAGTTATATTATACAGCAGTGACATCACCGCTCTCCAGATATCAGTTATATTATACAGCAGTGACATCACCGCTCTCCAGATATCAGTTATATTATACAGCAGTGACATCACCGCTCCCCAGATATCAGTTATATTATACAGCAGTGACATCACCGCTCTCCAGATATCAGTTATATTATACAGCAGTGACATCACCGCTCTCCAGATATATTATATTATACAGCAGTGACATCACCGCTCTCCAGATATATTATACAGCAGTGACATCACCGCTCTCCAGATGTTATATTATACAGCAGTGACATCACCGCTCTCCAGATATATTATACAGCAGTGACATCACCGCTCTCCAGATATAAGTTGTATTATACAGCAGTGACATCACCGCTCTCCAGATATCAGTTATATTAAACAGCAGTGACATCACCGCTCCACAGATATCAGTTATATTATACAGCAGTGACATCACCGCTCTCCAGATATCAGTTATATTATACAGCAGTGACATCACCGCTCTCCAGATATCAGTTATATTATACAGCAGTGACATCACCGCTCCCCAGATATCAGTTATATTATACAGCAGTGACATCACCGCTCTCCAGATATCAGTTATATTATACAGCAGTGACATCACCGCTCTCCAGATATAAGATATATTATACAGGAGTGACATCACCTCTCTACAGATATCAGTTATATTATACAGCAGTGACATCACCGCTCCCCAGATATATTATACAGCAGTGACATCACCGCCCTCCAGATATCAGTTATATTATACAGCAGTGACATCACCGCTCTCCAGATATGTTATATTATACAGCAGTGACATCACTGCTCTCCAGATATCAGTTATATTATACAGCAGTGACATCACCGCTCTCCAGATATCAGTTATATTATACAGCAGTGACATCACCGCTCTCCAGATATCAGTTATATTATACAGCAGTGACATCACCGCTCTCCAGATATCAGTTATATTATACAGCAGTGACATCACCGCTCCCCAGATATCAGTTATATTATACCGCAGTGACATCACCGCTCTCCAGATATCAGTTATATTATACACCAGTGACATCACCGCTCTCCAGATATCAGTTATATTATACAGCAGTGACATCACCGCTCTCCAGATATCAGTTATATTATACAGCAGTGACATCACCGCTCTCCAGATATATTATACAGCAGTGACATCACCGCTCTCCAGATATGTTATATTATACAGCAGTGACATCACCGCTCTCCAGATATATTATACAGCAGTGACATCACCGCTCTCCAGATATAAGTTGTATTATACAGCAGTGACATCACCGCTCCCCAGATATCAGTTATATTATACAGCAGTGACATCACCGCTCTCCAGATATATTATATTATACAGCAGTGACATCACCGCTCTCCAGATATATTATACAGCAGTGACATCACCGCTCTCCAGATATAAGTTGTATTATACAGCAGTGACATCACCGCTCTCCAGATATCAGTTATATTATACAGCAGTGACATCACCGCTCCCCAGATATCAGTTATATTATACAGCAGTGACATCACCGCTCTCCAGATATCAGTTATATTATACAGCAGTGACATCACCGCTCTCCAGATATCAGTTATATTATACAGCAGTGACATCACCGCTCCCCAGATATGTTATATTATACAGCAGTGACATCACCGCTCTCCAGATATCAGTTATATTATACAGCAGTGACATCACCGCTCTCCAGATATATTATATTATACAGCAGTGACATCACCGCTCTCCAGATATCAGTTATATTATACAGCAGTGACATCACCGCTCTCCAGATATCAGTTATATTATACAGCAGTGACATCACCGCTCCCCAGATATCAGTTATATTATACAGCAGTGACATCACCACTCTCCAGATATCAGTTATATTATACAGCAGTGACATCACCGCTCCCCAGATATCAGTTATATTATACAGCAGTGACATCACCACTCTCCAGATATCAGTTATATTATACAGCAGTGACATCACCGCTCTCCAGATATCAGTTATATTATACAGCAGTGACATCACCGCTCCCCAGATATCAGTTATATTATACAGCAGTGACATCACCACTCTCCAGATATCAGTTATATTATACAGCAGTGACATCACCGCTCCCCAGATATCAGTTATATTATACAGCAGTGACATCACCACTCTCCAGATATCAGTTATATTATACAGCAGTGACATCACCGCTCTCCAGATATCAGTTATATTATACAGCAGTGACATCACCGCTCTCCAGATATCAGTTATATTATACAGCAGTGACATCACCACTCTCCAGATATCAGTTATATTATACAGCAGTGACATCACCGCTCTCCAGATATATTATATTATACAGCAGTGACATCACCGCTCTCCAGATATCAGTTATAACATTACTGTGCAGTATCTCTGTGCCCACATTCCACCAGCCCTTGTGTTACCTGTGGCTCCCGCAGCTGCATCGGTCCCTGCTCTCTGGACACCAGTCCTTTTATGTCTCAGCAGAGAGACTGGAGGGAGGCAAGACCACCCCCAGAACATGAGACCCAACCTCTAGGCAGACAACATATTTCTCACACCTGCAGCTATGACTCTGCACTTCACGTTACACACATGGACAAGCAGCTGGCACAAGGAGCCCCGGACTCTCAGGGTGCAACCTTATTTCTTATTGATCATGAGGAATTTATCTCCAGGCGATGTTCACAAATAATTGACAGCTGATGAGGTGGCCCTCACCCAACCCAAAATACATAACCCAGAACAACAGGACTGACACAGCTACACAGAATCACCACAGATTTACCAGTACAACCGGAATACACTACAGCTTTACCAGTACAACCATAACACACCACATCATCACCAGTACAACCATAACACACATCATCACCAGTACAACCATAACACAGATCACCAGTACAACCATAACACAGATCACCAGTACAACCATAACACAGATCACCAGTACAACCATAACACACCACATCACCAGTACAGCTATAATACACCACAGCATCACCAGTACAACCATAACACACATCATCACCAGTACAACCATAACACACATCATCACCAGTACAACCATAACACACATCACCAGTACAACCATAACACACCGCAGCATCACCAGTACAATCATAACACACATCATCACCAGTACAACCATAACACACCACAATTATCACCAGTACAACCATAATACACCACAGCATCACCAGTACAATCAGAATACACATCACCAGTACAACTATAACACACATCATCACCAGTACAACCATAACACATCACATCATCACCAGTACAACCATAATACACCACAGCATCACCAGTACAACCATAACACACCACAATCATCACCAGTACAACCATAATACACCACAGCATCACCAGTACAATCATAATACACCACAGCATCACCAGTACAACCATAACACACCACAATCATCACCAGTACAACCATAATACACCACAGCATCACCAGTACAATCAGAATACACATCACCAGTACAACCATAACACACCGCAGCATCACCAGTACAACCATAACACATCACATCATCATCAGTACAACCAAAATACACATCATCACCAGTACAACCATAACACACCACAGCATCACCAGTACAACCATAACACACCGCAGCATCCCCAGTACAACCATAACACACCACATCACCAGTACAACCAAAATACACATCACCAGTACAACCATAACACACCACAGCATCACCAGTACAACCATAACACACATCACCAGTACAACCATAACACACCACAGAATCACCAGTACAACCATAATACACCACAGCATCGCCAGTACAACCATAATACACCACAGCATCACCAGTACAACCATAACACACCACAATCATCACCAGTACAACCATAACACACCACAGAATCACCAGTACAGCTATAATACACCACAGCATCACCAGTACAACCATAACACACATCATCACCAGTACAACCATAACACACCACAGCATCACCAGTACAACCATAATACACCACAGCATCACCAGTACAACCATAATACACCACAGCATCACCAGTACAATCATAACACACATCATCACCAGTACAACCATAACACACCACAGCATCACCAGTACAACCATAACACACCGCAGCATCACCAGTACAACCATAACACACCACATCACCAGTACAACCATAATACACCACAGCATCACCAGTACAACCATAACACACCACATCATCATCAGTACAACCATAATACACCACAGCATCACCAGTACAACCATAACACACCACAATCATCACCAGTACAACCATAATACACCACAGCATCACCAGTACAATCAGAATACACATCACCAGTACAACCATAACACACCGCAGCATCACCAGTACAACCATAACACACATCATCACCAGTACAACCATAACACACATCATCACCAGTACAACCATAACACACATCATCACCAGTACAACCATAACACACCACAGCATCACCAGTACAACCATAACACACCGCAGCATCACCAGTACAACCATAACACAGATCATCACCAGTACAACCATAACACACCACAGCATCACCAGTACAACCATAACACACCACATCACCAGTACAACCAAAATACACATCATCACCAGTACAACCATAACACACCACAGCATCACCAGTACAACCATAACACACCACATCACCAGTACAACCAAAATACACATCATCACCAGTACAACCATAACACACCACAGCATCACCAGTACAACCATAACACACCGCAGCATCACCAGTACAACCATAACACACCACATCACCAGTACAACCAAAATACACATCATCACCAGTACAACCATAACACACCACAGCATCACCAGTACAACCATAACACACATCACCAGTACAACCATAACACACCACAGAATCACCAGTACAACCATAATACACCACAGCATCGCCAGTACAACCATAATACACCACAGCATCACCAGTACAACCATAATACACCACATCATCACCAGTACAACCATAATACACCACAGCATCACCGGTACAACCATAATACACCACAGCATCGCCAGTACAACCATAATACACCACAATCATCACCAGTACAACCATAATACACCACAGCATCACCAGTACAACTATAACACACCACAGAATCACCAGTACAACCATAATACACCACAGCATCACCAGTACAACCATAACACACCACAATGATCACCAGTACAACCATAACACACCACAGAATCACCAGTACAGCTATAATACACCACAGCATCACCAGTACAACCATAATACACCACAGCATCGCCAGTACAACCATAATACACCACAGCATCACCAGTACAACCATAACACACATCATCACCAGTACAACCATAACACACCACAGCATCACCAGTACAACCATAATACACCACAGCATCACCAGTACAACCATAATACACCACAGCATCACCAGTACAATCATAACACACATCATCACCAGTACAACCATAACACACCACAGCATCACCAGTACAATCATAACACACCACAGCATCACCAGTACAACCATAACACACCACAGCATCACCAGTACAACCATAATACACCACATCACCAGTACAACCATAACACACCACAGCATCACCAGTACAACCATAATACACCACAGCATCACCAGTACAATCATAACACACCACAGCATCACCAGTACAACCATAATACACCACAGCATCACCAGTACAAGCATAATACACCACAGCATCACCAGTACAACCATAACACACCACAGCATCACCAGTACAACCATAATACACCACAGCATCACCAGTACAACCATAATACACCACAGCATCACCAGTACAACCATAATAAACCACATCATCACCAGTACAACCATAATACACCACAGCATCACCGGTACAACCATAATACACCACAGCATCGCCAGTACAACCATAATACACCACAGCATCACCGGTACAGCTATAATACACCACAGCATCACCAGTACAACCATAATACACCACAGCATCACCAGTACAACCATAATACACCACAGCATCACCAGTACAACCATAAAACACCACAATTATCACCAGTACAGCTATAATACACCACAGCATCACCAGTACAATCATAACACACATCATCACCAGTACAACCATAACACACCACAGCATCACCAGTACAACCATAATACACCACAGCATCACCAGTACAACCATAACACACCACAATTATCACCAGTACAGCTATAATACACCACAGCATCACCAGTACAATCATAACACACATCATCACCAGTACAACCATAACACACCACAGCATCACCAGTACAACCAAAATACACCACAGCATCACCAGTACAACCATAATACACCACAGCATCACCGGTACAGCTATAATACACCACAGCATCACCGGTACAGCTATAATACACCACAGCATCACCAGTACAATCATAACACACATCATCACCAGTACAACCATAATACACCACAATCATCACCAGTACAACCATAATACACCACAGCATCACCAGTACAACTATAACACACCACAGAATCACCAGTACAACCATAATACACCACAGCATCACCAGTACAACCATAACACACCACAATGATCACCAGTACAACCATAACACACCACAGAATCACCAGTACAGCTATAATACACCACAGCATCACCAGTACAACCATAATACACCACAGCATCGCCAGTACAACCATAATACACCACAGCATCACCAGTACAACCATAACACACATCATCACCAGTACAACCATAACACACCACAGCATCACCAGTACAACCATAATACACCACAGCATCACCAGTACAACCATAATACACCACAGCATCACCAGTACAATCATAACACACATCATCACCAGTACAACCATAACACACCACAGCATCACCAGTACAATCATAACACACCACAGCATCACCAGTACAACCATAACACACCACAGCATCACCAGTACAACCATAATACACCACATCATCAGTACAACCATAACACACCACAGCATCACCAGTACAACCATAATACACCACAGCATCACCAGTACAATCATAACACACATCATCACCAGTACAACCATAACACACCACAGCATCACCAGTACAATCATAACACACCACAGCATCACCAGTACAACCATAACACACCACAGCATCACCAGTACAACCATAATACACCACATCACCAGTACAACCATAACACACCACAGCATCACCAGTACAACCATAATACACCACAGCATCACCAGTACAACCATAATACACCACAGCATCACCAGTACAAGCATAATACACCACAGCATCACCAGTACAACCATAACACACCACAGCATCACCAGTACAACCATAATACACCACAGCATCACCAGTACAACCATAATACACCACAGCATCACCAGTACAACCATAATACACCACATCATCACCAGTACAACCATAATACACCACAGCATCACCGGTACAACCATAATACACCACAGCATCGCCAGTACAACCATAATACACCACAGCATCACCGGTACAGCTATAATACACCACAGCATCACCAGTACAACCATAATACACCACAGCATCACCAGTACAACCATAATACACCACAGCATCACCAGTACAACCATAAAACACCACAATTATCACCAGTACAGCTATAATACACCACAGCATCACCAGTACAATCAGAATACACATCATCACCAGTACAACCATAACACACCACAGCATCACCAGTACAATCATAACACACATCATCACCAGTACAACCATAACACACCACAGCATCACCAGTACAACCATAATACACCACAGCATCACCAGTACAACCATAACACACCACAATTATCACCAGTACAGCTATAATACACCACAGCATCACCAGTACAATCATAACACACATCATCACCAGTACAACCATAACACACCACAGCATCACCAGTACAACCAAAATACACCACAGCATCACCAGTACAACCATAATACACCACAGCATCACCGGTACAGCTATAATACACCACAGCATCACCGGTACAGCTATAATACACCACAGCATCACCAGTACAATCATAACACACATCATCACCAGTACAACCATAACACAGATCATCACCAGTACAACCATAACACACCACAGCATCACCAGTACAACCAAAATACACCACAGCATCACCAGTACAACCATAATACACCACAGCATCACCGGTACAGCTATAATACACCACAGCATCACCAGTACAGCTATAATACACCACAGCATCACCAGTACAGCTATAATACACCACAGCATCACCAGTACAACCATAATACACCACAGCATCACCGGTACAGCTATAATACACCACAGCATCACCAGTACAGCTATAATACACCACAGCATCACCAGTACAGCTATAATACACCACAGCATCACCAGTACAGCTATAATACACCACAGCATCACCAGTACAACCATAATACACCACAGCATCACCAGTACAATCATAACACACATCATCACCAGTACAACCATAATACACCACAGCATCACCGGTACAGCTATAATACACCACAGCATCACCAGTACAGCTATAATACACCACAGCATCACCAGTACAGCTATAATACACCAAAGCATCACCAGTACAACCATAATACACCACAGCATCACCGGTACAACCATAATACACCACAGCATCACCAGTACAACCATAATACACCACAGCATCACCAGTACAACCATAAAACACCACAATTATCACCAGTACAGCTATAATACACCACAGCATCACCAGTACAACCATAATACACCACAGCATCACCAGTACAACCATAATACACCACAGCATCACCAGTACAGCTATAATACACCACAGCATCACCAGTACAGCTATAATACACCACAGCATCACCGGTACAGCTATAATACACCACAGCATCACCAGTATAGCTATAATACACCACAGCATCACCAGTACAGCTATAATACACCACAGCATCACCAGTACAACCATAACACACCACAGCATCACCAGTACAATCATAACACACCACAGCATCACCAGTACAACCATAATACACCACAGCATCACCAGTACAACCATAACACACATCACCAGTACAACCATAATACACCACAGCATCACCAGTACAATCATACACAACTCACAACTACCACACGTTATATGGCACGGTTACTAGGCAGGGGTCCCTTGATCTGGCCCTGATACTCTGACACCGACCTCTGCTAAAGAAATTGTGACCTTATGCCGTGACCCCGAGGTAGAGATTGTTGTAGGGTCAGGGTGGCTGTAACGTTCCTTCTACTGAGGATATGGAGATTCTTCAGTCCTTTCTGGACGCAGGGGCGTCATCTCTACGTAAGTAATCACACGGGCGACATTTTGCGGAAACGTTGTATTTTAATTGTATAAAAAGATCCTGAGAGAGAAGACACACGGTACATGGAGTGCAGCACAACCTCCTCACAGGGTGCAGCTGTCTTCACAGTCTCTGCCACTCTGGAACAGGTGATAGATGCTGACCATGGGGAACATCACCAGCGCGCCCAGCAGTGAGCCGGCCTGGATAGCAGCGCCACACCACAGGAGGGCACTGTGCCCGGCTTCATGGAGCAGGCTGCCAATCACAACCTTCAGGTACGACAAGAGACCCAGAAAGAGGGTCCAGGACAAAACCTGCGGAGAGACAAGGTCACGTTACACCCGTCCTGAAGAGTGTCAGCTCTTAGGTAAGGGGATGATAGCGGTGCTACATTGTGGGAGATAAGGACATTAGATTGCAAGCTCCTGGAGACAGGGATAATGGGAGTAGTATACGGTGTGAGACATGGGATGTAAGCTCCTCGGAGCAGATATGATGGGAGGGATACACTGTTTGTACAGAGCTTTGGAATATAAGTAATGGGAAATAATTACACAGATGGAAGGACAGGGAGCAACGAGCTGGTGGTTAGATACACCCTGCAGCAGAATGTATGTCCAGTATCTCAGCTCCTGCCACCTCTGCTCTGCGGATGCAGCTTTGGTGTCCAGTTTATCCAGAGACCCATCAGACGTCACATACAATTACTTACTAAACCCGTCTTGCCTGTCGGGGGGACAGTTACATGGCCAGCTCCTTGTGATTACAATACACAGCATATAATATGTAAAGGAGAACCCCGGCCATCCATGATCCCCCCCATGTCAGCTCCTCTGTAGAGTTTGGGGGAGACGGGGTAATGATCTGGACTGCTCCTCCTGGTTTGGTCTTTAGTCGCAGAGATCCTCGGCGCTTAATAAATTGTGGGCCATAAAATAACGGAAGAACCGGAGGCCCCGACCTGAACGCCTGATTGTCGGCCGAGACTTTTCTGTCTGGAGCTGAAGCCATGGAGTTATATGGCAATGTGATAGGGTCTGTATAGCAACATTACAAGCAAAGGGAAGGGGATAAACAAAAACACCCAGGACCTGGCAGAGCCTGAAAAAGTCTGAATGGCGTCTCCTGCCCTCTCCAACAATCATACAGGATGACTAGAACATCCCAACTGACGACATCCCACCGACCATCACGTCTTCTGCTGGTAAATCCTCCCCAAACGTGAAGACAACAGGAGCGCTCGTCTTCCATCTCTTCACCCCTGGCCTCTGTGTGGGTCCACCTTCTACAGTCCCTCTGCCCAAGGACTGGACACCAAACCTCTACATCTATTGACCTATACACTGTCCGAAAACATCCACTAATCCCTCTAGATCTCTTCTCCCCACATTGGGAGCATAAGAGGCCTGAGCTTCATCTCATACCACACAAGGCAGCTGGACCAATGCGGTGAGGCCAAGGGACTGCGGGGTAAGGCCAAGGGACTGCGGGGTGAGGCCAAGGCACTGCGGGGTAAGGCCAAGGGACTGCGGGGTGAGGCCAAGGCACTGCGGGGTAAGGCCAAGGGACTGCGGGGTGAGGCAGAGGGTCTGCGGGGTGAGGACGAGGGACTGCGAGGTGAGGCCAAGGGACTGCGGGGTAAGGCCAAGGGACTGCGGGGTGAGGCAGAGGGTCTGCGGGGTGAGGACAAGGGACTGCGGGGTGAGGCCAAGGCACTGCGGGGTAAGGCCAAGGGACTGCGGGGTGAGGCAGAGGGACTGCGGGGTGAGGCAGAGGGACTGCGGGGTGAGGACGAGGGACTGCGAGGTGAGGCCAAGGGACTGCGGGGTGAGGCCAAGGGACTGCGGGGTGAGACATGGAACAGCCTCGGACATGTAGGAGTCGAGTGGTTTACAAACATCAGTAATTTGAGCCTGATCCTTGTGGAGAGAATGCGGAGGTTTCCTCAAGATGAAGGTGTTTTATTTATAGGGTGGTGGGTCTAGAAATATTGGCCGGCCAAGTGACAATCCACAACTGGGCAATTCTTCACCAGGCAACGGCTGATACATGGGACACCATATTCTTATCTGGGACTCTGTACAGGGTCAGAAGGAGTAGAGGAGACTACAGAACGACATCTCTCCAGTAATAGTGTCTCCACCCTAGAAATGTATGACCGGCCAAGTGGCTGGAGACCCCTAGAGATACTGCAGCGATACTTACCACCAAGGCTACACCCGCTGTGCTCCCCAACAATGGAGGGCAAGGACTGAGAGCAGCAAGGGCCATCAGGTATCCCCCAAACACGACCCCGATAGCCATAATCACTCCGAGACCCAGAGATGACCTGAAATGAAAGAGGTGGCAATGAGGTAACAGTGTGTCATAAATACAGCAAGCGGCTCGCTGCAGATCATTGCACCACGTGAGAAGAAGGGGAACCTGTGACCTATCGTGTCCGGTGACCTCAGCACAAGCAGCGCACAGTTATGATCCCCAAATTCTGTCAAGGTTCTTCACCGTATATGAAATACAGCGAGCCCAGGATGGCGCCACCAGACCACGGGTGCATATGTGGCAACAGGTAATGTATACTAATGGACGTATATTGGGGGTAACGGCCACATTCTCTACCTCTAGTTACATCAATGGGGGTGTCCCGGGGGTCACACTGGTAATACAATGCTCTAGGACATGTAATAGCTGGACGGCCGTGTGAGAACGTACGCTCAGTGTGACCATCACAAGGTTTACTCCGAGCAAAATATCTCTGGAATGTATAAAAACAGAGTCACACGGGGGAGCTGGCGCGCCATCAGGGGGAGGGGCATCACCGATCACGGTTAATAAATCATCAGCCATTATTCATCAAATCTACAAAAACATCCCAAAAGGAAAGAACCTGCTGGTAACAGGTCACTGCACTCCTGACATACTCTGTGCTGCTGAGGACTCTCAGTCTGTGACCTCCTACAACATCAGCATACTTTCCTGAAATACTATGTGCTGCTGGTAGAGTGGCTGCTCTTTCTGTTATGGAACTCTATATCAGGAACTTCTTAGTTGTATCTGCGTTTGGGAATCTCTTACCAGAGCTGAAAGGGTTCATATACAGTACGGAGCGCCGGGGACCCTATTGTCAGAGGGCTGATGCCTTATCACCAGCTGCCATGACACATACGACATTAGATCGCCCTGCTGGAGTGCAGGGGACAAGACATTAACGACCAGCACAATGGGAACATAGGGGAGGCCCTTCTGACAGTAGATACAGTCTGGAGTCCGTAGGGGGCGCCTTCTATCAGCTTTGTATAGGTAAATCTTCTCATGCCAGTCTGTTCCCGCTCCATCAGGTCACATGACTGCAGAGAGGGATATTATCCACATATTCTCCAGTGGACGGAGGTCTGGGCTGTGACTGCAGCGTCCGTCCCCCCTGTGCAGTGTCTGGGGTCTCGCTGGATGATAAACCTCCTCAGTGTCGGGTCCCTGATGACCACCTTCACTAGTGTCCTCCATGCAACCAGCCTGTATATCATGTGTGAGGTTGTCACAGCCCCGCCCCCTGTCACTGACATCACTGATATATAATATAATTACACTGTGATCAGACATGAGATCCACACATCTTATATACAGTAATAGCTATTCATCTATTACTACTGACAACCAGCCTGTATATCATGTGTGAGAGGTTGTCACAGCTCCGCCCCCTGTTACTGACATCACTGATATATAATATAATTACACTGTGATCAGACATGAGATCCACACATCTTATATACAGTAATAGCTATTCATCTATTACTACTGACAACCAGCCTGTGTATCATGTGTGAGAGGTTGTCACAGCTCCGCCCCCTGTTACTGACATCACTGATATATAATATAATTACACTGTGATCAGACATGAGATCCACACATCTTATATACAGTAATAGCTATTCATCTATTACTACTGACAACCAGCTTGTATATCATGTGTGAGAGGTTGTCACAGCCCCGCCCCCTGTTACTGACATCACTGATATATAATATAATTACACTGTGATCAGACATGAGATCCACACATCTTATATACAGTAACAGCTATTCATCTATTACTACTGACAACCAGCCCGTATATCATGTGTGAGAGGTTGTCACAGCCCCGCCCCCTGTTACTGACATCACTGATATATAATATAATTACACTGTGATCAGACATGAGATCCACACATCTTATATACAGTAATAGCTATTCATCTATTACTACTGACAACCAGCCCGTATATCATGTGTGAGAGGTTGTCACAGCTCCGCCCCCTGTTACTGACATCACTGATATATAATATAATTACACTGTGATCAGACATGAGATCCACACATCTTATATACAGTAATAGCTATTCATCTATTACTACTGACAACCAGCCCGTATATCATGTGTGAGAGGTTGTCACAGCCCCGCCCCCTGTTACTGACATCACTGATATATAATATAATTACACTGTGATCAGACATGAGATCCACACATCTTATATACAGTAACAGCTATTCATCTATTACTACTGACAACCAGCCTGTATATCATGTGTGAGAGGTTGTCACAGCTCCGCCCCCTGTTACTGACATCACTGATATATAATATAATTACACTGTGATCAGACATGAGATCCACACATCTTATATACAGTAACAGCTATTCATCTATTACTACTGACAACCAGCCTGTATATCATGTGTGAGAGGTTGTCACAGCCCCGCCCCCTGTTACTGACATCACTGATATATAATATAATTACATTGTGATCAGACATGAGATCCACACATCTTATATACAGTCACAGCTATTCATCTATTACTACTGACAACCCGCCTGTATATCATGTGTGAGAGGTTGTCACAGCCCCGCCCCCTGTTACTGACATCACTGATATATAATATAATTACACTGTGATCAGACATGAGATCCACACATCTTATATACAGTAACAGCTATTCATCTATTACTACTGACAACCAGCCTGTATATCATGTGTGAGAGGTTGTCACAGCCCCGCCCCCTGTTACTGACATCACTGATATATAATATAATTACACTGTGATCAGACATGAGATCCACACATCTTATATACAGTCACAGCTATTCATCTATTACTACTGACAACCAGCCCGTATATCATGTGTGAGAGGTTGTCACAGCCCCGCCCCCTGTTACTGACATCACTGATATATAATATAATTACACTGTGATCAGACATGAGATCCACACATCTTATATACAGTAACAGCTATTCATCTATTACTACTGACAACCAGCCTGTATATCATGTGTGAGAGGTTGTCACAGCTCCGCCCCCTGTTACTGACATCACTGATATATAATATAATTACACTGTGATCAGACATGAGATCCACACATCTTATATACAGTAACAGCTATTCATCTATTACTACTGACAACCAGCCTGTATATCATGTGTGAGAGGTTGTCACAGCCCCGCCCCCTGTTACTGACATCACTGATATATAATATAATTACACTGTGATCAGACATGAGATCCACACATCTTATATACAGTAACAGCTATTCATCTATTACTACTGACAACCAGCCTGTATATCATGTGTGAGAGGTTGTCACAGCCCCGCCCCCTGTTACTGACATCACTGATATATAATATAATTACATTGTGATCAGACATGAGATCCACACATCTTATATACAGTCACAGCTATTCATCTATTACTACTGACAACCAGCCTGTATATCATGTGTGAGAGGTTGTCACAGCCCCGCCCCCTGTTACTGACATCACTGATATATAATATAATTACATTGTGATCAGACATGAGATCCACACATCTTATGTACAGTAACAGCTATTCATCTATTATTACTGACAACCAGCCTGTATATCATGTGTGAGAGGTTGTCACAGCCCCGCCCCCTGTTACTGACATCACTGATATATAATATAATTACATTGTGATCAGACATGAGATCCACACATCTTATATACAGTAACAGCTATTCATCTATTACTACTGACAACCAACCTGTATATCATGTGTGAGAGGTTGTCACAGCCCCGCCCCCTGTTACTGACATCACTGATATATAATATAATTACACTGTGATCAGACATGAGATCCACACATCTTATATACAGTCACAGCTATTCATCTATTACTACTGACAACCAGCCTGTATATCATGTGTGAGAGGTTGTCACAGCCCCGCCCCCTGTTACTGACATCACTGATATATAATATAATTACATTGTGATCAGACATGAGATCCACACATCTTATATACAGTAATAGCTATTCATCTATTACTACTGACCACCAGCCTGTATATCATGTGTGAGAGGTTGTCACAGCCCCGCCCCCTGTCACTGACATCACTGATATATAATATAATTACACTGTGATCAGACATGAGATCCACACATCTTATATACAGTAATAGCTATTCATCTATTACTACTGACAACCAGCCCGTATATCATGTGTGAGAGGTTGTCACAGCCCCGCCCCCTGTTACTGACATCACTGATATATAATATAATTACATGTGATCAGACATGAGATCCACACATCTTATATACAGTAATAGCTATTCATCTATTACTACTGACCACCAGCCTGTATATCATGTGTGAGAGGTTGTCACAGCCCCGCCCCCTGTCACTGACATCACTGATATATAATATAATTACACTGTGATCAGACATGAGATCCACACATCTTATATACAGTAATAGCTATTCATCTATTACTACTGACAACCAGCCCGTATATCATGTGTGAGAGGTTGTCACAGCCCCGCCCCCTGTTACTGACATCACTGATATATAATATAATTACATGTGATCAGACATGAGATCCACACATCTTATATACAGTAACAGCTATTCATCTATTACTACTGACAACCAGCCTGTATATCATGTGTGAGAGGTTGTCACAGCCCCGCCCCCTGTTACTGACATCACTGATATATAATATAATTACACTGTGATCAGACATGAGATCCACATCTTATATACAGTAACAGCTATTCATCTATTACTACTGACAACCAGCCTGTATATCATGTGTGAGAGGTTGTCACAGCCCCGCCCCCTGTTACTGACATCACTGATATATAATATAATTACACTGTGATCAGACATGAGATCCACACATCTTATATACAGTAACAGCTATTCATCTATTACTACTGACAACCAGCCTGTATATCATGTGTGAGAGGTTGTCACAGCTCCGCCCCCTGTTACTGACATCACTGATATATAATATAATTACACTGTGATCAGACATGAGATCCACACATCTTATATACAGTAATAGCTATTCATCTATTACTACTGACAACCAGCCTGTATATCATGTGTGAGAGGTTGTCACAGCCCCGCCCCCTGTTACTGACATCACTGATATATAATATAATTACACTGTGATCAGACATGAGATCCACACATCTTATATACAGTCACAGCTATTCATCTATTACTACTGACAACCAGCCTGTATATCATGTGTGAGAGGTTGTCACAGCCCCGCCCCCTGTTACTGACATCACTGATATATAATATAATTACACTGTGATCAGACATGAGATCCACACATCTTATATACAGTAACAGCTATTCATCTATTACTACTGACAACCAGCCTGTATATCATGTGTGAGAGGTTGTCACAGCTCCGCCCCCTGTTACTGACATCACTGATATATAATATAATTACACTGTGATCAGACATGAGATCCACACATCTTATATACAGTCACAGCTATTCATCTATTACTACTGACAACCAGCCTGTATATCATGTGTGAGAGGTTGTCACAGCCCCGCCCCCTGTTACTGACATCACTGATATATAATATAATTACACTGTGATCAGACATGAGATCCACACATCTTATATACAGTAACAGCTATTCATCTATTACTACTGACAACCAGCCAGTATATCATGTGTGAGAGGTTGTCACAGCCCCTCCCCCTGTTACTGACATCACTGATATATAATATAATTACACTGTGATCAGACATGAGATCCACACATCTTATATACAGTCACAGATATTCATCTATTACTACTGACAACCAGCCTGTATATCATGTGTGAGAGGTTGTCACAGCCCCGCCCCCTGTTACTGACATCACTGATATATAATATAATTACATTGTGATCAGACATGAGATCCACACATCTTATATACAGTCACAGCTATTCATCTATTACTACTGACAACCAGCCTGTATATCATGTGTGAGAGGTTGTCACAGCCCCGCCCCCTGTTACTGACATCACTGATATATAATATAATTACATGTGATCAGACATGAGATCCTCACATCTTATATACAGTAACAGCTATTCATATATTACTACTGACAACCAGCCTGTATATCATGTGTGAGAGGTTGTCACAGCCCCGCCCCCTGTTACTGACATCACTGATATATAATATAATTACAGTGTGATCAGACATGAGATCCACACATCTTATATACAGTAACAGCTATTCATCTATTACTACTGACAACCAGCCTGTATACCATGTGTGAGAGGTTGTCACAGCCCCGCCCCCTGTTACTGACATCACTGATATATAATATAATTACACTGTGATCAGACATGAGATCCACACATCTTATATACAGTAACAGCTATTCATCTATTACTACTGACAACCAGCCAGTATATCATGTGTGAGAGGTTGTCACAGCCCCGCCCCCTGTTACTGACATCACTGATATATAATATAATTACATTGTGATCAGACATGAGATCCACACATCTTATATACAGTAACAGCTATTCATCTATTACTACTGACCACCAGCCTGTATATCATGTGTGAGAGGTTGTCACAGCTCCGCCCCCTGTTACTGACATCACTGATATATAATATAATTACACTGTGATCAGACATGAGATCCACACATCTTATATACAGTAACAGCTATTCATCTATTACTACTGACCACCAGCCTGTATACCATGTGTGAGAGGTTGTCACAGCCCCGCCCCCTGTTACTGACATCACTGATATATAATATAATTACATTGTGATCAGACATGAGATCCACACATCTTATATACAGTCACAGCTATTCATCTATTACTACTGACAACCAGCCTGTATATGATGTGTGAGAGGTTGTCACAGCCCCGCCCCCTGTTACTGACATCACTGATATATAATATAATTACACTGTGATCAGACACGAGATCCACACATCTTATATACAGTCACAGCTATTCATCTATTACTACTGACAACCAGCCTGTATATCATGTGTGAGAGGTTGTCACAGCCCCGCCCCCTGTTACTGACATCACTGATATATAATATAATTACACTGTGATCAGACATGAGATCCACACATCTTATATACAGTAACAGCTATTCATCTATTACTACTGACAACCAGCCTGTATATCATGTGTGAGAGGTTGTCACAGCCCCGCCCCCTGTTACTGACATCACTGATATATAATATAATTACATTGTGATCAGACATGAGATCCACACATCTTATATACAGTCACAGCTATTCATCTATTACTACTGACAACCAGCCTGTATATGATGTGTGAGAGGTTGTCACAGCCCCGCCCCCTGTTACTGACATCACTGATATATAATATAATTACATGTGATCAGACATGAGATCCACACATCTTATATACAGTAACAGCTATTCATCTATTACTACTGACAACCAGCCTGTATATCATGTGTGAGAGGTTGTCACAGCTCCGCCCCGTTACTGACATCACTGATATATAATATAATTACACTGTGATCAGACATGAGATCCACACATCTTATATACAGTAACAGCTATTCATCTATTACTACTGACAACCTGCCTGTATATCATGTGTGAGAGGTTGTCACAGCCCCGCCCCCTGTTACTGACATCACTGATATATAATATAATTACATTGTGATCAGACATGAGATCCACACATCTTATATACAGTCACAGCTATTCATCTATTACTACTGACAACCAGCCTGTATATGATGTGTGAGAGGTTGTCACAGCCCCGCCCCCTGTTACTGACATCACTGATATATAATATAATTACATGTGATCAGACATGAGATCCACACATCTTATATACAGTAACAGCTATTCATCTATTACTACTGACAACCAGCCTGTATATCATGTGTGAGAGGTTGTCACAGCCCCGCCCCCTGTTACTGACATCACTGATATATAATATAATTACACTGTGATCAGACATGAGATCCACACATCTTATATACAGTAACAGCTATTCATCTATTATTACTGACAACCAGCCTGTATATCATGTGTGAGAGGTTGTCACAGCCACGCCCCCTGTTACTGACATCACTGATATATAATATAATTACACTGTGATCAGACATGAGATCCACACATCTTATATACAGTAACAGCTATTCATCTATTACTACTGACAACCTGCCTGTATATCATGTGTGAGAGGTTGTCACAGCCCCGCCCCCTGTTACTGACATTACTGATATATAATATAATTACATTGTGTTTAGACATGAGATCCGCACATCTTATATACAGTAACAGCTATTCATCTATTACTACTGACAACCGGCCTGTATATCATGTGTGAGAGGTTGTCACAGCTCCGCCCCCTGTTACTGACATTACTGATATATAATATAATTACATTGTGTTTAGACATGAGATCCGCACATCTTATATACAGTAACAGCTATTCATATATTACTACTGACAACCAGCCTTTATATCATGTGTGAGAGGTTGTCACAGCCCCGCCCCCTGTTACTGACATCACTGATATATAATATAATTACAGTGTGATTAGACATGAGATCCACACATCTTATATACAGTGACAGCTATTCATCTATTACTACTGACAACCAGCCTGTATATCATGTGTGAGAGGTTGTCACAGCCCCGCCCCCTGTTACTGACATCACTGATATATAATATAATTACACTGTGATCAGACATGAGATCCGCACATCTTATATACAGTAACAGCTATTCATATATTACTACTGACAACCAGCCTGTATATCATGTGTGAGAGGTTGTCACAGCCCCGCCCCCTGTTACTGACATCACTGATATATAATATAATTACACTGTGATCAGACATGAGATCCACACATCTTATATACAGTAACAGCTATTCATCTATTACTACTGACAACCAGCCTGTATATCATGTGTGAGAGGTTGTCACAGCCCCGCCCCCTGTTACTGACATCACTGATATATAATATAATTACACTGTGATCAGACATGAGATTCACACATCTTATATACAGTAACAGCTATTCATCTATTACTACTGACAACCAGCCTGTATATCATGTGTGAGAGGTTGTCACAGCCCCGCCTCCTGTTACTGACATCACTGATATATAATATAATTACACTGTGATCAGACATGAGATCCACACATCTTATATACAGTAACAGCTATTCATCTATTACTACTGACAACCAGCCTGTATATCATGTGTGAGAGGTTGTCACAGCCCCGCCCCCTGTTACTGACATCACTGATATATAATATAATTACATGTGATCAGACATGAGATCCACACATCTTATATACAGTCACAGCTATTCATCTATTACTACTGACAACCAGCCTGTATATCATGTGTGAGAGGTTGTCACAGCCCCGCCCCCTGTTACTGACATCACTGATATATAATTACATTGTGATCAGACATGAGATCCACACATCTTATATACAGTAACAGCTATTCATGTATTACTACTGACAACCTGCCTGTATATCATGTGTGAGAGGTTGTCACAGCCCCGCCCCCTGTTACTGACATCACTGATATATAATATAATTACACTGTGATCAGACATGAGATCCACATATCTTATATACAGTCACAGCTATTCATCTATTACTACTGACAACCAGCCTGTATATCATGTGTGAGAGGTTGTCACAGCTCCGCCCCCTGTTACTGACATCACTGATATATAATATAATTACACTGTGATCAGACATGAGATCCACACATCTTATATACAGTAACAGCTATTCATCTATTACTACTGACAACCAGCCTGTATATCATGTGTGAGAGGTTGTCACAGCCCCGCCCCCTGTTACTGACATCACTGATATATAATATAATTACATGTGATCAGACATGAGATCCACACATCTTATATACAGTCACAGCTATTCATCTATTACTACTGACAACCAGCCTGTATACCATGTGTGAGAGGTTGTCACAGCCCCGCCCCCTGTTACTGACATCACTGATATATAATATAATTACATGAGATCCACACATCTTATATACAGTCACAGCTATTCCTCTATTACTACTGACAACCTGCCTGTATTTCATGTGTGAGAGGTTGTCACAGCCCCGCCCCCTGTTACTGACATCACTGATATATAATATAATTACATTGTGATCAGACATGAGATCCACACATCTTATATACAGTAACAGCTATTCATCTATTACTACTGACAACCAGCCTGTATATCATGTGTGAGAGGTTGTCACAGCCCCGCCCCCTGTTACTGACATCACTGATATATAATATAATTACACTGTGATCAGACATGAGATCCACACATCTTATATACAGTAACAGCTATTCATCTATTATTACTGACAACCAGCCTGTATATCATGTGTGAGAGGTTGTCACAGCCACGCCCCCTGTTACTGACATCACTGATATATAATATAATTACACTGTGATCAGACATGAGATCCACACATCTTATATACAGTAACAGCTATTCATCTATTACTACTGACAACCAGCCTGTATATCATGTGTGAGAGGTTGTCACAGCCCCGCCCCCTGTTACTGACATCACTGATATATAATATAATTACACTGTGATCAGACATGAGATCCACACATCTTATATACAGTAACAGCTATTCATCTATTACTACTGACAACCAGCCTGTATATCATGTGTGAGAGGTTGTCACAGCCCCGCCCCCTGTTACTGACATCACTGATATATAATATAATTACACTGTGATCAGACATGAGATCCACACATCTTATATACAGTAACAGCTATTCATCTATTATTACTGACAACCAGCCTGTATATCATGTGTGAGAGGTTGTCACAGCCACGCCCCCTGTTACTGACATCACTGATATATAATATAATTACACTGTGATCAGACATGAGATCCACACATCTTATATACAGTAACAGCTATTCATCTATTACTACTGACAACCTGCCTGTATATCATGTGTGAGAGGTTGTCACAGCCCCGCCCCCTGTTACTGACATCACTGATATATAATATAATTACACTGTGATCAGACATGAGATCCACACATCTTATATACAGTCACAGCTATTCATCTATTACTACTGACAACCAGCCTGTATATCATGTGTGAGAGGTTGTCACAGCCCCGCCCCCTGTTACTGACATCACTGATATCTAATATAATTACATGTGATCAGACATGAGATCCACACATCTTATATACAGTCACAGCTATTCATCTATTACTACTGACAACCAGCCTGTATATCATGTGTGAGAGGTTGTCACAGCCCCGCCCCGTTACTGACATCACTGATATATAATATAATTACATTGTGATCAGACATGAGATCCACACATCTTATATACAGTAACAGCTATTCATCTATTACTACTGACAACCAGCCTGTATATCATGTGTGAGAGGTTGTCACAGCCCCGCCTCCTGTTACTGACATCACTGATATATAATATAATTACACTGTGATCAGACATGAGATCCACACATCTTATATACAGTCACAGCTATTCATCTATTACTACTAACAACCAGCCTGTATATCATGTGTGAGAGGTTGTCACAGCCCCGCCCCCTGTTACTGACAGCCAGCCTGTATATCATGTGTGAGAGGTTGTCACAGCCCCGCCCCCTGTTACTGACATCACTGATATATAATATAATTACATTGTGATCAGACATGAGATCCACACATCTTATATACAGTAACAGCTATTCATCTATTACTACTGACAACCAGCCTGTATATCATGTGTGAGAGGTTGTCACAGCTCCGCCCCCTGTTACTGACATCACTGATATATAATATAATTACACTGTGATCAGACATGAGATCCACACATCTTATATACAGTCACAGCTATTCATCTATTACTACTGACAACCAGCCAGTATATCATGTGTGAGAGGTTGTCACAGCCCCGCCCCCTGTTACTGACATCACTGATATATAATATAATTACACTGTGATCAGACATGAGATCCACACATCTTATATACAGTAACAGCTATTCATCTATTACTACTGACAACCAGCCAGTATATCATGTGTGAGAGGTTGTCACAGCCCCGCCCCCTGTTACTGACATCACTGATATATAATATAATTACACTGTGATCAGACATGAGATCCACACATCTTATATACAGTCACAGCTATTCATCTATTACTACTGACAACCAGCCTGTATATCATGTGTGAGAGGTTGTCACAGCCCCGCCTCCTGTTACTGACATCACTGATATATAATATAATTACACTGTGATCAGACATGAGATCCACACATCTTATATACAGTAACAGCTATTCATCTATTACTACTGACAACCAGCCTGTATATCATGTGTGAGAGGTTGTCACAGCCCCGCCTCCTGTTACTGACATCACTGATATATAATATAATTACACTGTGATCAGACATGAGATCCACACATCTTATATACAGTAACAGCTATTCATCTATTACTACTGACAACCAGCCTGTATATCATGTGTGAGAGGTTGTCACAGCCCCGCCCCCTGTTACTGACATCACTGATATATAATATAATTACACTGTGATCAGACATGAGATCCACACATCTTATATACAGTAACAGCTATTCATCTATTACTACTGACCACCAGCCTGTATATCATGTGTGAGAGGTTGTCACAGCTCCGCCCCCTGTTACTGACATCACTGATATATAATATAATTACATTGTGATCAGACATGAGATCCACACATCTTATATACAGTCACAGCTATTCATCTATTACTACTGACAACCAGCCTGTATATCATGTGTGAGAGGTTGTCACAGCCCCGCCCCCTGTTACTGACATCACTGATATATAATATAATTACACTGTGATCAGACATGAGATCCACACATCTTATATACAGTAACAGCTATTCATCTATTACTACTGACAACCAGCCTGTATATCATGTGTGAGAGGTTGTCACAGCCCCGCCCCCTGTTACTGACATCACTGATATATAATATAATTACACTGTGATCAGACATGAGATCCACACATCTTATATACAGTAACAGCTATTCATCTATTACTACTGACAACCAGCCTGTATATCATGTGCGAGAGGTTGTCACAGCCCCGCCCCCTGTTACTGACATCACTGATATATAATATAATTACACTGTGATCAGACATGAGATCCACACATCTTATATACAGTCACAGCTATTCATCTATTACTACTGACAACCCGCCTGTATATCATGTGTGAGAGGTTGTCACAGCCCCGCCCCCTGTTACTGACATCACTGATATATAATATAATTACACTGTGATCAGACATGAGATCCACACATCTTATATACAGTAACAGCTATTCATCTATTACTACTGACAACCAGCCTGTATATCATGTGTGAGAGGTTGTCACAGCTCCGCCCCCTGTTACTGACATCACTGATATATAATATAATTACATTGTGATCAGACATGAGATCCACACATCTTATATACAGTCACAGCTATTCATCTATTACTACTGACAACCCGCCTGTATATCATGTGTGAGAGGTTGTCACAGCCCCGCCCCGTTACTGACATCACTAATATATAATATAATTACACTGTGATCAGACATGAGATCCACACATCTTATATACAGTAACAGCTATTCATCTATTACTACTGACAACCAGCCTGTATATCATGTGTGAGAGGTTGTCACAGCCCCGCCCCCTGTTACTGACATCACTGATATATAATATAATTACATGTGATCAGACATGAGATCCACACATCTTATATACAGTAACAGCTATTCATCTATTATTACTGACAACCAGCCTGTATACCATGTGTGAGAGGTTGTCACAGCCCCGCCCCCTGTTACTGACATCACTGATATATAATATAATTACACTGTGATCAGACATGAGATCCACACATCTTATATACAGGTCACAGCTATTCATCTATTACTACTGACAACCAGCCTGTATATCATGTGTGAGAGGTTGTCACAGCTCCGCCCCCTGTTACTGACATCACTGATATATAATATAATTACATGTGATCAGACATGAGATCCACACATCTTATATACAGGCACAGCTATTCATCTATTACTACTGACAACCAGCCTGTATATCATGTGAGAGGTTGTCACAGCCCCGCCCCCTGTTACTGACATCACTGATATATAATATAATTACATTGTGATCAGACATGAGATCCACACATCTTATATACAGTAACAGCTATTCATCTATTACTACTGACCACCAGCCTGTATATCATGTGTGAGAGGTTGTCACAGCTCCGCCCCCTGTTACTGACATCACTGATATATAATATAATTACACTGTGATCAGACATGAGATCCACACATCTTATATACAGTAACAGCTATTCATCTATTACTACTGACAACCAGCCTGTATACCATGTGTGAGAGGTTGTCACAGCCCCGCCCCCTGTTACTGACATCACTGATATATAATATAATTACACTGTGATCAGACATGAGATCCACACATCTTATATACAGTAACAGCTATTCATCTATTACTACTGACAACCAGCCAGTATATCATGTGTGAGAGGTTGTCACAGCCCCTCCCCCTGTTACTGACATCACTGATATATAATATAATTACACTGTGATCAGACATGAGATCCACACATCTTATATACAGTCACAGCTATTCATCTATTACTACTGACAACCTGCCTGTATACCATGTGTGAGAGGTTGTCACAGCCCCGCCCCCTGTTACTGACATCACTGATATATAATATAATTACACTGTGATCAGACATGAGATCCACACATCTTATATACAGTAACAGCTATTCATCTATTATTACTGACAACCAGCCTGTATATCATGTGTGAGAGGTTGTCACAGCTCCGCCCCCTGTTACTGACATCACTGATATATAATATAATTACATGTGATCAGACATGAGATCCACACATCTTATATACAGTCACAGCTATTCATCTATTACTACTGACAACCAGCCTGTATATCATGTGTGAGAGGTTGTCACAGCCCCGCCCCCTGATACTGACATCACTGATATATAATATAATTACATTGTGATCAGACATGAGATCCACACATCTTATATACAGTCACAGCTATTCATCTATTACTACTGACAACCAGCCTGTATATCATGTGTGAGAGGTTGTCACAGCTCCGCCCCCTGTTACTGACATCACTGATATATAATATAATTACACTGTGATCAGACATGAGATCCACACATCTTATATACAGTAACAGCTATTCATCTATTACTACTGACAACCAGCCTGTATATCATGTGTGAGAGGTTGTCACAGCCCCGCCCCCTGTTACTGACATCACTGATATATAATATAATTACACTGTGATCAGACATGAGATCCACACATCTTATATACAGTAACAGCTATTCATCTATTACTACTGACAACCAGCCTGTATATCATGTGTGAGAGGTTGTCACAGCCCCGCCCCCTGTTACTGACATCACTGATATATAATATAATTACACTGTGATCAGACATGAGATCCACACATCTTATATACAGTCACAGCTATTCATCTATTACTACTGACAACCAGCCTGTATACCATGTGTGAGAGGTTGTCACAGCCCCGCCCCCTGTTACTGACATCACTGATATATAATATAATTACATTGTGATCAGACATGAGATCCACACATCTTATATACAGTAACAGCTATTCATCTATTACTACTGACCACCAGCCTGTATATCATGTGTGAGAGGTTGTCACAGCTCCGCCCCCTGTTACTGACATCACTGATATATAATATAATTACACTGTGATCAGACATGAGATCCACACATCTTATATACAGTAACAGCTATTCCTCTATTACTACTGACAACCAGCCTGTATATCATGTGTGAGGGGTTGTCACAGCCCCGCCCCCTGTTACTGACATCACTGATATATAATATAATTACATTGTGATCAGACATGAGATCCACACATCTTATATACAGTAATAGCTATTCATCTATTACTACTGACAACCAGCCTGTATATCATGTGTGAGAGGTTGTCACAGCTCCGCCCCCTGTTACTGACATCACTGATATATAATATAATTACATTGTGATCAGACATGAGATCCACACATCTTATATACAGTAACAGCTATTCATCTATTACTACTGACAACCAGCCTGTATACCATGTGTGAGAGGTTGTCACAGCCCCGCCCCCTGTTACTGACATCACTGATATATAATATAATTACACTGTGATCAGACATGAGATCCACACATCTTATATACAGTCACAGCTATTCATCTATTACTACTGACAACCTGCCTGTATACCATGTGTGAGAGGTTGTCACAGCCCCGCCCCCTGTTACTGACATCACTGATATATAATATAATTACACTGTGATCAGACATGAGATCCACACATCTTATATACAGTCACAGCTATTCATCTATTACTACTGACAACCAGCCTGTATATCATGTGTGAGAGGTTGTCACAGCCCCGCCCCCTGATACTGACATCACTGATATATAATATAATTACATTGTGATCAGACATGAGATCCACACATCTTATATACAGTCACAGCTATTCATCTATTACTACTGACAACCAGCCTGTATACCATGTGTGAGAGGTTGTCACAGCCCCGCCCCCTGTTACTGACATCACTGATATATAATATAATTACATGTGATCAGACATGAGATCCACACATCTTATATACAGTAACAGCTATTCATCTATTATTACTGACAACCAGCCTGTATATCATGTGTGAGAGGTTGTCACAGCTCCGCCCCCTGTTACTGACATCACTGATATATAATATAATTACACTGTGATCAGACATGAGATCCACACATCTTATATACAGTCACAGCTATTCATCTATTACTACTGACAACCAGCCTGTATATCATGTGTGAGAGGTTGTCACAGCCCCGCCCCCTATTACTGACATCACTAATATATAATATAATTACACTGTGATCAGACATGAGATCCACACATCTTATATACAGTAACAGCTATTCATCTATTACTACTGACAACCAGCCTGTATATCATGTGAGAGGTTGTCACAGCCCCGCCCCCTGTTACTGACATCACTGATATATAATATAATTACATGTGATCAGACATGAGATCCACACATCTTATATACAGTAACAGCTATTCATCTATTACTACTGACAACCAGCCTGTATATCATGTGTGAGAGGTTGTCACAGCCCCGCCCCCTGTTACTGACATCACTGATATATAATATAATTACACTGTGATCAGACATGAGATCCACACATCTTATATACAGTAACAGCTATTCATCTATTACTACTGACAACCAGCCTGTATATCATGTGTGAGAGGTTGTCACAGCCCCGCCCCCTGTTACTGACATCACTGATATATAATATAATTACACTGTGATCAGACATGAGATCCACACATCTTATATACAGTAACAGCTATTCATCTATTACTACTGACAACCAGCCTGTATATCATGTGTGAGAGGTTGTCACAGCCCCGCCCCCTGTTACTGACATCACTGATATATAATATAATTACATGTGATCAGACATGAGATCCACACATCTTATATACAGTCACAGCTATTCATCTATTACTACTGACAACCAGCCTGTATACCATGTGTGAGAGGTTGTCACAGCCCCGCCCCCTGTTACTGACATCACTGATATATAATATAATTACATTGTGATCAGACATGAGATCCACACATCTTATATACAGTAACAGCTATTCATCTATTACTACTGACAACCAGGCTGTATATCATGTGTGAGAGGTTGTCACAGCCCCGCCCCCTGTTACTGACATCACTGATATATAATATAATTACACTGTGATCAGACATGAGATCCACACATCTTATATACAGTAACAGCTATTCATCTATTACTACTGACAACCAGCCTGTATATCATGTGTGAGAGGTTGTCACAGCCCCGCCCCCTGTTACTGACATCACTGAATAGTCCGCTCCCTTGTGTACCGGTCTCTCACCTGCACAGAACACACATGGCGATGAAGCAGGCGGCTGGATTGGCGATGTTGCTGAGGATTACAGACCAGTGATAGGCGTCCGCTCCATAGGGCAGGCAGCTGTAGGTCTGCACTGAGGGGAGGACCCCATTGGTCAGAGCATTGGACAGTCCCAGTAGGAGCAGCAGGTAGATGTTTCGGGAGGTCCAGAAGGTTGGCTCCTCGGCTGCGTCCTGCGGTTTGTGCTCCGCCGCCCTCAGAGGGTACGAGTCCTCGGAGACATCGGCATCTTGAGGAACATTTGACCCTCCGAGTTCCTGCTCCGACATCTTCTCGACTCTTTCTCGCCAGAATATCAGGATGGTGAATGAGAGCGCGGACACCACCAGAAACGAGAACAAGCCCCAGAAGTAGGAGGTGGCGGAGAAGTTCTCCTGCATGTAGTGGGGTTCACTGCCATTGCTGAACGTGTTATTCCTGCACTCCAGCCGCCCCACTCCCTGGCCCAGAGCCAGCACACAGGGGAAGAGCGCGCTGAGGCCCTGCCCGATGAAGAAGCTGCGCACGTACGGCTGCGGGAAGCTGAACATGAAGGGCAGGAAGGTGACGTTGGACGTGCAGCAGCCCAGCGCCAGCAGATACGCCAGCAGCAGGTAAGGGACACTGTGCTCCTCGCCGGCCACCATGACACGCCGGTCCCAGAACACGGCAAGGAAGGCAGCGGACAGCAGGCTCAGGACATGGATGGAGCGGATCAGCCACGGCTCCGAGATACCACCGGGAGGACAGAAGCGGTGACCCAGAGTGACGGCCAGGGGCCCGATGTTACCCAAGGCAATGAGCACCGTCAGGTAGGCGGGGAGGTTCCATCCTGCGGAAGACAAAGGACAGCCGCTGTAACAATCCGGGGGCTCTGCTGACATACCATCATGTGGACCCCAGAAGAGCCTGAGACGGCAGGGGCCACAGCGCTGATCAATGGGCCTGGACCCAGAACAGTAACAGAATCCCCCGCGGTTCACATACTTTACCAGGCACCGCAGCCCCTCTGCTCTAGGAATCAGTGGGGGTTCCAGCTTACAGATGCCGCAGCTCTAACTGTGCAACAGAGCTCCCACAATGCACTACACTCTGATAACAGCAAACTAGTATAACACGGACTGCAGCTCTGCATGTGACTGGAGTATAAGACATGATGTAACAGTATTACTGTGGCTGCAGCTCTGCATGTGACTGGAGTATAAGAGATAATCTAAACAGTATTACTGTGGCTGCAGCTCTGCATGTGACTGGAGTATAAGACATGATGTAACAGTATTACTGTGGCTGCAGCTCTGCATGTGACTGGAGTATAAGAGATAATCTAAACAGTATTACTGTGGCTGCAGCTCTGCATGTGACTGGAGTATAAGACATGATGTAACAGTATTACTGTGGCTGCAGCTCTGCATGTGACTGGAGTATAAGAGATAATCTAAACAGTATTACTGTGGCTGCAGCTCTGCATGTGACTGGAGTATAAGACATGATGTAACAGTATTACTGTGGCTGCAGCTCTGCATGTGACTGGAGTATAAGACATGATGTAACAGTATTACTGTGGCTGCAGCTCTGCATGTGACTGGAGTATAAGACATGATGTAACAGTATTACTGTGGCTGCAGCTCTGCATGTGACTGGAGTATAAGAGATAATCTAAACAGTATTACTGTGGCTGCAGCTCTGCATGTGACTGGAGTATAAGACATGATGTAACAGTATTACTGTGGCTGCAGCTCTGCATGTGACTGGAGTATAAGACATGATGTAACAGTATTACTGTGGCTACAGCTCTGCATGTGACTGGAGTATAAGACATGATGTAACAGTATTACTGTGGCTGCAGCTCTGCATGTGACTGGAGTGTAAACATGATGTAACAGTAGAACTGTGTGTGCAGCTCTGGATGTGACTGGAGTAAAGGACATATTTCATAGATACGGAGGGCGCATTTCCGCAGGCAATGTTTCCGCTCCCGCGAGCCTTTCTCACGCTGTGATTGGAGCGGAGGCGTTGTACGGGTGCTGCCTCCGTTTCTATTAATTTTGCAGCACCATAAAGCAAAGAATAAACCTTTCCCTGTGTCTGTTATTTGGCGCACAGGACGGAGTTCTCAGGACGCTGCGCCCTCAGCTCTGTATATGAGCCGTCCATTACTACACATCCCACTAGTAATAATGTGTCACCATCTAGTGGCCACTGGCCTGCACTGCACATCCATCATACATGGGCTTACCAATCGTGCGAGGGGCATTAACGGAGGGGCATTGATAGAGGGGCATTGATAGAGGGGCATTGATAGAGGGGCATTGATAGAGGGGCATTGACAGAGGGGCATTGATGGAGGGACATTGATGGAGGAGCATTGATGGAGGAGCATTGATGGGGAGGCATTGACGGAGGGGCATTGACAGAGGGGCATTGACGGAGGGGCATTGACGGAGGGGCATTGACGGAGGGGAATTGACGGAGGAGCATTGACGGAGGAGCATTGACAGAGGGGCATTGACAGAGGGGCATTGATAGAGGGGCATTGATAGAGGGGCATTGATAGAGGGGCATTGACAGAGGAGCATTGATAGAGGGGCATTGATAGAGGGGCATTGATAGAGGGGCATTGACAGAGGGGCATTGATAGAGGGGCATTGATAGAGGAGCATTGACAGAGGGGCATTGATAGAGGGGCATTGATAGAGGGGCATTGACAGAGGGGCATTGATAGAGGGGCATTGATAGAGGGGCATTGATAGAGGGGCATTGACGGAGGGGCATTGATAGAGGGGCATTGATAGAGGGGCATTGACGGAGGGGCATTGATAGAGGGGCATTGATAGAGGGGCATTGACGGAGGGGCATTGACGGAGGGGCATTGACAGAGGGGCATTGATAGAGGGGCATTGACGGAGGGGAATTGACGGAGGAGCATTGACAGAGGGGCATTGACAGAGGGGCATTGATAGAGGGGCATTGATAGAGGGGCATTGATAGAGGGGCATTGACAGAGGAGCATTGACGGAGGGGCATTGACGGAGGGGCATTGATAGAGGGGCATTGACGGAGGGGAATTGACGGAGGGGCATTGATAGAGGGGAATTGATAGAGGGGCATTGATAGAGGGGCATTGATAGAGGGGCATTGATAGAGGGGCATTGATAGAGGGGCATTGATAGAGGGGCATTGATAGAGGGGCATTGACAGAGGGGCATTGATAGAGGGGCATTGATGGAGGAGCATTGACAGAGGGGCATTGACAGAGGGGCATTGACAGAGGGGCATTGACAGAGGGGCATTGATAGAGGGGCATTGATAGAGGGGCATTGACAGAGGGGCATTGATAGAGGGGCATTGATAGAGGGGCATTAATAGAGGGGCATTGATAGAGGGGCATTGATAGAGGGGCATTGATAGAGGGGCATTGATAGAGGGGAATTAACGGAGGGGAATTAACGGAGGGGCATTGACGGAGGGGCATTGACGGAGGGGCATCAATGGATGGGAATTAACGGAGGGGTATTGACGGAGGGGCATTGACGGAGGGGCATTGACGGAGGGGCATTGACGGAGGGGCATTGATGGAAGGGGCATCGACGGAGGGGCATCAACGGAGGGGAATTAACGGAAAGGCATTGACGGAGGGGCATTGACGGAGGGGCATTGACGGAGGGGCATCGACGGAGGGGCATTGACGGAGGGGCATTGATGGGGGGGCATTGATGGAGGGGCATTGATGGCGGGGAGTTGACGGAGGGGCATTGACGGAGGGGCATTGACGGAGGGGCATTGATGGCGGGGCATTGACGGAGGGGCATTGATGGCGGGGCATTGACGGAGGGGCATTGACCACTAGGCCCCTCTATCTCCCTGGCAGCCAATAGAGGGCCGATCCCCTAGAATCCAGACTTGGAGACAGTCAGCGATCAGCAGAGTTACGTCCATGATGTGAACGTTGCTCTTGGCGTCTTGTGATCTCCTCGTCAGTATTGGGTCAGTGTCCCGATCACCACGGTCCATACAATCACCGCCCGCCAGGGGCAGCACACGGGCGGCTCACGTATCTCTATCATTACCTTCAGGAAGCTCCTTCACAACTACAGGAAACTCCACCCACAAGGAGTTTACAGACACCCAGGAACCCATCCCAAAGAGGGCGACGAGGGCGTGCGTGACGAGGGAGCGGCCGGTCACCTCCATGTTCTCAGCTCTGCGGACAGGAAACAAAACAGACGTCACGTGTATGAAGAAGACATCCCGAATAATGAGCTGTGCCCCCTACCGAGACCTCACCTCTACATGGCCCCCAAACATAAGCTGTGCCCCCTACCGTGACCTCACCTCTATATAACCCCCAAACATAAGATGTGCCCCCTACCGAGACCTCACCTCTATATAACCCCCAAACATAAGCTGTGCCCCCTACCGAGACCTCACCTCTATATAACCCCCAAACACAAGCTGTGCCCCCTACCGAGACCTCACCTCTATATAACCCCCAAACATAACCTGTGCCCCCTACCGAGACCTCACCTCTATATAACCCCCAAACATAACCTGTGCCCCCTACCGAGACCTCACCTCTATATAACCCCCAAACACAAGCTGTGCCCCCTACCGAGACCTCACCTCTACATGGCCCCCAAACACAAGCTGTGCCCCCTACCGAGACCTCACCTCTACATGGCCCCCAAACACAAGCTGTGCCCCCTACCGAGACCTCACCTCTATATAACCCCCAAACATAAGCTGTGCCCCCTACCGAGACCTCACCTCTATATAACCCCCAAACATAACCTGTGCCCCCTACCAAGACCTCACCTCTATATAACCCCCAAACACAAGCTGTGCCCCCTACCGAGACCTCACCTCTATATAACCCCCAAACACAAGCTGTGCCCCCTACCGAGACCTCACCTCTATATAACCCCCAAACATAAGCTGTGCCCCCTACCGAGACCTCACCTCTATATAACCCCCAAACATAACCTGTGCCCCCTACCAAGACCTCACCTCTATATAACCCCCAAACACAAGCTGTGCCCCCTACCGAGACCTCACCTCTATATAACCCCCAAACATAACCTGTGCCCCCTACCAAGACCTCACCTCTATATAACCCCCAAACACAAGCTGTGCCCCCTACCGAGACCTCACCTCTATATAACCCCCAAACACAAGCTGTGCCCCCTACCGAGACCTCACCTCTATATAACCCCCAAACACAAGCTGTGCCCCCTACCGAGACCTCACCTCTATATAACCCCCAAACATAAGCTGTGCCCCCTACCGAGACCTCACCTCTATATAACCCCCAAACATAACCTGTGCCCCCTACCAAGACCTCACCTCTATATAACCCCCAAACACAAGCTGTGCCCCCTACCGAGACCTCACCTCTATATAACCCCCAAACACAAGCTGTGCCCCCTACCGAGACCTCACCTCTATATAACCCCCAAACACAAGCTGTGCCCCCTACCGAGACCTCACCTCTATATAACCCCCAAACATAAGCTGTGCCCCCTACCGAGACCTCACCTCTATATAACCCCCAAACATAAGCTGTGCCCCCTACCGAGACCTCACCTCTATATAACCCCCAAACACAAGCTGTGCCCCCTACCGAGACCTCACCTCTATATAACCCCCAAACACAAGCTGTGCCCCCTACCGAGACCTCACCTCTATATAACCCCCAAACATAAGCTGTGCCCCCTACCGAGACCTCACCTCTATATAACCCCCAAACACAAGCTGTGCCCCCTACCGAGACCTCACCTCTATATAACCCCCAAACACAAGCTGTGCCCCCTACCGAGACCTCACCTCTATATAACCCCCAAACACAAGCTGTGCCCCCTACCGAGACCTCACCTCTATATAACCCCCAAACATAAGATGTGCCCCCTACCGAGACCTCACCTCTATATAACCCCCAAACATAAGATGTGCCCCCTACCGAGACCTCACCTCTATATAACCCCCAAACACAAGCTATGCCCCCTACCGAGACCTCACCTCTATATAACCCCCAAACATAAGATGTGCCCCCTACCGAGACCTCACCTCTATATAACCCCCAAACATAACCTGTGCCCCCTACCGAGACCTCACCTCTATATAACCCCCAAACACAAGCTGTGCCCCCTACCGAGACCTCACCTCTATATAACCCCCAAACACAAGCTGTGCCCCCTACCGAGACCTCACCTCTATATAACCCCCAAACACAAGCTGTGCCCCCTACCGAGACCTCACCTCTATATAACCCCCAAACATAACCTGTGCCCCCTACCGAGACCTCACCTCTATATAACCCCCAAACACAAGCTGCGCCCCCTACCGAGACCTCACCTCTATATAACCCCCAAACATAACCTGTGCCCCCTACCGAGACCTCACCTCTATATAACCCCCAAACACAAGCTGTGCCCCCTACCGAGACCTCACCTCTATATAACCCCCAAACATAACCTGTGCCCCCTACCGAGACCTCACCTCTATATAACCCCCAAACACAAGCTGTGCCCCCTACCGAGACCTCACCTCTATATAACCCCCAAACACAAGCTGTGCCCCCTACCGAGACCTCACCTCTATATAACCCCCAAACATAACCTGTGCCCCCTACCGAGACCTCACCTCTACATGGCCCCCAAACACAAGCTGTGCCCCTACCGAGACCTCACCTCTATATAACCCCCAAACATAAGCTGTGCCCCCTACCGAGACCTCACCTCTACATGGCCCCCAAACACAAGCTGTGCCCCCTACCGAGACCTCACCTCTATATAACCCCCAAATATAACCTGTGCCCCCTACCGAGACCTCACCTCTATATAACCCCCAAACACAAGCTGTGCCCCCTACCGAGACCTCACCACTATATAACCCCCAAATATAAGCTGTGCCCCCTACCGAGACCTCACCTCTATATAACCCCCAAACACAAGCTGTGCCCCCTACCGAGACCTCACCTCTATATAACCCCCAAACATAAGATGTGCCCCCTACCGAGACCTCACCTCTATATAACCCCCAAACATAAGATGTGCCCCCTACCGAGACCTCACCTCTATATAACCCCCAAACATAAGCTGTGCCCCCTACCGAGACCTCACCTCTATATAACCCCCAAACATAACCTGTGCCCCCTACCGAGACCTCACCTCTATATAACCCCCAAACATAAGCTGTGCCCCCTACCGAGACCTCACCTCTACATGGCCCCCAAACATAACCTGTGCCCCCTACCGAGACCTCACCTCTATATAACCCCCAAACACAAGCTGTGCCCCCTACCGAGACCTCACCTCTATATAACCCCCAAACATAACCTGTGCCCCCTACCGAGACCTCACCTCTATATAACCCCCAAACATAAGCTGTGCCCCTACCGAGACCTCACCTCTATATAACCCCCAAACATAACCTGTGCCCCCTACCGAGACCTCACCTCTATATAACCCCCAAACATAAGCTGTGCCCCCTACCGAGACCTCACCTCTACATGGCCCCCAAACACAAGCTGTGCCCCCTACCGAGACCTCACCTCTATATAACCCCCAAACATAACCTGTGCCCCCTACCGAGACCTCACCTCTATATAACCCCCAAACATAAGCTGTGCCCCCTACCGAGACCTCACCTCTATATAACCCCCAAACACAAGCTGTGCCCCCTACCGAGACCTCACCTCTATATAACCCCCAAACACAAGCTGTGCCCCCTACCGAGACCTCACCTCTATATAACCCCCAAACATAACCTGTGCCCCCTACCGAGACCCCACCTCTATATAACCCCCAAACATAACCTGTGCCCCCTACCGAGACCTCACCTCTATATAACCCCCAAACATAACCTGTGCCCCCTACCAAGACCTCACCTCTATATAACCCCCAAACATAACCTGTGCCCCCTACCGAGACCTCACCTCTATATAACCCCCAAACACAAGCTGTGCCCCCTACCGAGACCTCTCCTCTATATAACCCCCAAACACAAGCTGTGCCCCCTACCGAGACCTCACCTCTATATAACCCCCAAACACAAGCTGTGCCCCCTACCGAGACCTCACCTCTATATAACCCCCAAATATAACCTGTGCCCCCTACCGAGACCTCACCTCTATATAACCCCCAAACATAAGCCGTGCCCCCTACCGAGACCTCACCTCTATATAACCCCCAAACATAAGCTGTGCCCCCTACCGAGACCTCACCTCTATATAACCCCCAAACACAAGCTGTGCCCCCTACCGAGACCTCACCTCTATATAACCCCCAAACACAAGCTGTGCCCCCTACCGAGACCTCACCTCTATATAACCCCCAAACATAAGCTGTGCGCCCTACCGAGACCTCACCTCTATATAACCCCCAAACATAAGATGTGCCCCCTACCGAGACCTCACCTCTATATAACCCCCAAACATAAGCTGTGCCCCCTACCGAGACCTCACCTCTATATAACCCCCAAACATAAGCTGTGCCCCCTACCGAGACCTCACCTCTACATAACCCCCAAACACAAGCTGTGCCCCCTACCGAGACCTCACCTCTATATAACCCCCAAACATAACCTGTGCCCCCTACCGAGACCTCACCTCTATATAACCCCCAAACACAAGCTGTGCCCCCTACCGAGACCTCACCTCTATATAACCCCCAAACATAACCTGTGCCCCCTACCGAGACCTCACCTCTATATAACCCCCAAACATAAGCCGTGCCCCCTACCAAGACCTCACCTCTATATAACCCCCAAACATAAGCTGTGCCCCCTACCGAGACCTCACCTCTATATAACCCCCAAACATAAGCTGTGCCCCCTACCGAGACCTCACCTCTATATAACCCCCAAACATAACCTATGCCCCCTACCGAGACCTCACCTCTATATAACCCCCAAACATAACCTACCCCCTACCGAGACCTCACCTCTATATAACCCCCAAACATAACCTGTGCCCCCTACCGAGACCTCACCTCTATATAACCCCCAAACATAACCTGTGCCCCCTACCGAGACCTCACCTCTATATAACCCCCAAACACAAGCTGTGCCCCCTACCGAGACCTCACCTCTATATAACCCCCAAACACAAGCTGTGCCCCCTACCGAGACCTCACCTCTATATAACCCCCAAACATAACCTGTGCCCCCTACCGAGACCTCACCTCTATATAACCCCCAAACACAAGCTGTGCCCCCTACCGAGACCTCACCTCTATATAACCCCCAAACATAACCTGTGCCCCCTACCGAGACCTCACCTCTATATAACCCCCAAACACAAGCTGTGCCCCCTACCGAGACCTCACCTCTATATAACCCCCAAACATAAGCTGTGCGCCCTACCGAGACCTCACCTCTATATAACCCCCAAACATAACCTGTGCCCCCTACCGAGACCTCACCTCTATATAACCCCCAAACATAAGCTGTGCCCCCTACCGAGACCTCACCTCTATATAGCCCCCAAACATAACCTGTGCCCCCTACCGAGACCTCACCTCTATATAACCCCCAAACACAAGCTGTGCCCCCTACCGAGACCTCACCTCTATATAACCCCCAAACATAAGCTGTGCCCCCTACCGAGACCTCACCTCTATATAACCCCCAAACACAAGCTGTGCCCCCTACCGAGACCTCACCTCTATATAACCCCCAAACACAAGCCGTGCCCCCTACCGAGACCTCACCTCTATATAACCCCCAAACATAAGCTGTGCCCCCTACCGAGACCTCACCTCTATATAACCCCCAAACATAACCTGTGCCCCCTACCGAGACCTCACCTCTATATAACCCCCAAACACAAGCTGTGCCCCCTACCGAGACCTCACCTCTATATAACCCCCAAACATAACCTGTGCCCCCTACCGAGACCTCACCTCTATATAGCCCCCAAACACAAGCTGTGCCCCCTACCGAGACCTCACCTCTATATAACCCCCAAACACAAGCCGTGCCCCCTACCGAGACCTCACCTCTATATAACCCCCAAACATAAGATGTGCCCACTACCGAGACCTCACCTCTATATAACCCCCAAACATAAGCTGTGCCCCCTACCGAGACCTCACCTCTATATAACCCCCAAACATAACCTGTGCCCCCTACAGAGACCTCACCTCTATATAACCCCCAAACATAAGATGTGCCCCCTACCGAGACCTCACCTCTATATAACCCCCAAACACAAGCTGTGCCCCCTACCGAGACCTCACCTCTATATAACCCCCAAACACAAGCTGTGCCCCCTACCGAGACCTCACCTCTATATAACCCCCAAACATAAGATGTGCCCCCTACCGAGACCTCACCTCTACATAACCCCCAAACATAAGCTGTGCCCCCTACCGAGACCTCACCTCTATATAACCCCCAAACACAAGCTGTGCCCCCTACCGAGACCTCACCTCTATATAACCCCCAAACATAAGCTGTGCCCCCTACCGAGACCTCACCTCTATATAACCCCCAAACATAAGCTGTGCCCCCTACCGAGACCTCACCTCTATATAACCCCCAAACACAAGCTGTGCCCCCTACCGAGACCTCACCTCTATATAACCCCCAAACACAAGCTGTGCCCCCTACCGAGACCTCACCTCTATATAACCCCCAAACATAACCTACACCCTACCGAGACCTCACCTCTATATAACCCCCAAACATAACCTGTGCCCCCTACCGAGACCTCACCTCTATATAACCCCCAAACATAAGCTGTGCCCCCTACCGAGACCTCACCTCTATATAACCCCCAAACATAAGCTGTGCCCCCTACCGAGACCTCACCTCTATATAACCCCCAAACATAAGCTGCGCCCCCTACCGAGACCTCACCTCTATATAACCCCCAAACATAAGCTGTGCCCCCTACCGAGACCTCACCTCTATATAACCCCCAAACATAAGCTGTGCCCCCTACCGAGACCTCACCTCTATATAACCCCCAAACATAAGCTGTGCCCCCTACCGAGACCTCACCTCTATATAACCCCCAAACATAACCTGTGCCCCCTACCGAGACCTCACCTCTATATAACCCCCAAACATAACCTGTGCCCCCTACCGAGACCTCACCTCTATATAACCCCCAAACATAACCTGTGCCCCCTACCGAGACCTCACCTCTATATAACCCCCAAACACAAGCTGTGCCCCCTACCGAGACCTCACCTCTATATAACCCCCAAACATAACCTGTGCCCCCTACCGAGACCTCACCTCTATATAACCCCCAAACATAAGCTGTGCCCCCTACCGAGACCTCACCTCTATATAACCCCCAAACATAACCTGTGCCCCCTACCGAGACCTCACCTCTATATAACCCCCAAACATAACCTGTGCCCCCTACCGAGACCTCACCTCTATATAACCCCCAAACATAAGCTGTGCCCCCTACCGAGACCTCACCTCTATATAACCCCCAAACACAAGCTGTGCCCCCTACCGAGACCTCACCTCTATATAACCCCCAAACATAAGATGTGCCCCCTACCGAGACCTCACCTCTATATAACCCCCAAACATAAGCTGTGCCCCCTACCGAGACCTCACCTCTATACAACCCCCAAACATAACCTGTGCCCCCTACAGAGACCTCACCTCTATATAACCCCCAAACATAAGATGTGCCCCCTACCGAGACCTCACCTCTATATAACCCCCAAACATAACCTGTGCCCCCTACCGAGACCTCACCTCTATATAACCCCCAAACATAACCTGTGCCCCCTACCGAGACCTCACCTCTATATAACCCCCAAACATAAGCTGTGCCCCCTACCGAGACCTCACCTCTATATAACCCCCAAACACAAGCTGTGCCCCCTACCGAGACCTCACCTCTATATAACCCCCAAACACAACCTGTGCCCCCTACCGAGACCTCACCTCTATATAACCCCCAAACATAAGATGTGCCCCCTACCGAGACCTCACCTCTATATAACCCCCAAACATAAGCTGTGCCCCCTACCGAGACCTCACCTCTATATAACCCCCAAACATAACCTGTGCCCCCTACCGAGACCTCACCTCTATATAACCCCCAAACATAAGCTGTGCCCCCTACCGAGACCTCACCTCTATATAACCCCCAAACACAAGCTGTGCCCCCTACCGAGACCTCACCTCTATATAACCCCCAAACATAACCTGTGCCCCCTACCGAGACCTCACCTCTATATAACCCCCAAACATAAGATGTGCCCCCTACCGAGACCTCACCTCTATATAACCCCCAAACATAAGATGTGCCCCCTACCGAGACCTCACCTCTATATAACCCCCAAACACAAGCTGTGCCCCCTACCGAGACCTCACCTCTATATAACCCCCAAACATAACCTGTGCCCCCTACCGAGACCTCACCTCTATATAACCCCCAAACATAAGCTGTGCCCCCTACCGAGACCTCACCTCTATATAACCCCCAAACATAACCTGTGCCCCCTACCGAGACCTCACCTCTATATAACCCCCAAACATAACCTGTGCCCCCTACCGAGACCTCACCTCTATATAACCCCCAAACATAAGCTGTGCCCCCTACCGAGACCTCACCTCTATATAACCCCCAAACACAAGCTGTGCCCCCTACCGAGACCTCACCTCTATATAACCCCCAAACATAAGATGTGCCCCCTACCGAGACCTCACCTCTATATAACCCCCAAACATAAGCTGTGCCCCCTACCGAGACCTCACCTCTATACAACCCCCAAACATAACCTGTGCCCCCTACAGAGACCTCACCTCTATATAACCCCCAAACATAAGATGTGCCCCCTACCGAGACCTCACCTCTATATAACCCCCAAACATAACCTGTGCCCCCTACCGAGACCTCACCTCTATATAACCCCCAAACATAACCTGTGCCCCCTACCGAGACCTCACCTCTATATAACCCCCAAACATAAGCTGTGCCCCCTACCGAGACCTCACCTCTATATAGTCCCCAAACACAAGCTGTGCCCCCTACGAGACCTCACCTCTATATAACCCCAAACATAAGCTGTGCCCCCTACCGAGACCTCACCTCTATATAACCCCCAAACATAAGCTGTGCCCCCTACCAAGACCTCACCTCTATATAACCCCCAAACATAAGATGTGCCCCCTACCGAGACCTCACCTCTATATAACCCCCAAACATAACCTGTGCCCCCTACCGAGACCTCACCTCTATATAACCCCCAAACACAAGCTGTGCCCCCTACCGAGACCTCACCTCTATATAACCCCCAAACATAACCTGTGCCCCCTACCGAGACCTCACCTCTATATAACCCCCAAACACAAGCTGTGCCCCCTACCGAGACCTCACCTCTATATAACCCCCAAACACAAGCTGTGCCCCCTACCGAGACCTCACCTCTATATAACCCCCAAACATAAGCTGTGCCCCCTACCGAGACCTCACCTCTATATAACCCCCAAACATAAGCCGTGCCCCCTACCAAGACCTCACCTCTATATAACCCCCAAACATAAGCTGTGCCCCCTACCGAGACCTCACCTCTATATAACCCCCAAACATAAGCTGTGCCCCCTACCGAGACCTCACCTCTATATAACCCCCAAACACAAGCTGTGCCCCCTACCGAGACCTCACCTCTATATAACCCCCAAACATAAGCTGTGCCCCCTACCGAGACCTCACCTCTATATAACCCCCAAACATAAGCTGTGCCCCCTACCGAGACCTCACCTCTATATAACCCCCAAACACAAGCTGTGCCCCCTACCGAGACCTCACCTCTATATAACCCCCAAACATAACCTACCCCCTACCGAGACCTCACCACTATATAACCCCCAAACATAAGATGTGCCCCCTACCGAGACCTCACCTCTATATAACCCCCAAACACAAGCTATGCCCCCTACCGAGACCTCACCTCTATATAACCCCCAAACACAAGCTGTGCCCCCTACCGAGACCTCACCTCTATATAACCCCCAAACACAAGCTGTGCCCCCTACCGAGACCTCACCTCTATATAACCCCCAAACATAACCTGTGCCCCCTACCGAGACCTCTCCTCTATATAACCCCCAAACACAAGCTGTGCCCCCTACCGAGACCTCACCTCTATATAACCCCCAAACATAAGCTGTGCCCCCTACCGAGACCTCACCTCTATATAACCCCCAAACATAAGCTGTGCCCCCTACCGAGACCTCACCTCTATATAACCCCCAAACATAACCTGTGCCCCCTACCGAGACCTCACCTCTATATAACCCCCAAACATAAGCTGTGCCCCCTACCGAGACCTCACCTCTATATAACCCCCAAACATAAGCTGTGCCCCCTACCGAGACCTCACCTCTATATAACCCCCAAACATAAGATGTGCCCCCTACCGAGACCTCACCTCTATATAACCCCCAAACATAACCTGTGCCCCCTACCGAGACCTCACCTCTATATAACCCCCAAACATAAGCTGTGCCCCCTACCGAGACCTCACCTCTATATAACCCCCAAACATAAGCTGTGCCCCCTACCGAGACCTCACCTCTATATAACCCCCAAACATAACCTGTGCCCCCTACCGAGACCTCACCTCTATATAACCCCCAAACATAAGCTGTGCCCCCTACCGAGACCTCACCTCCATATAACCCCCAAACACAAGCTGTGCCCCCTACCGAGACCTCACCTCTATATAACCCCCAAACATAACCTGTGCCCCCTACCGAGACCTCACCTCTATATAACCCCCAAACATAAGCTGTGCCCCCTACCGAGACCTCACCTCTATATAACCCCCAAGCATAACCTGTGCCCCCTACCGAGACCTCACCTCTATATAACCCCCAAACACAAGCTGTGCCCCCTACCGAGACCTCACCTCTATATAGCCCCCAAACACAAGCTGTGCCCCCTACCGAGACCTCACCTCTATATAACCCCCAAACATAACCTACCCCCTACCGAGACCTCACCTCTATATAACCCCCAAACATAAGATGTGCCCCCTACCGAGACCTCACCTCTATATAACCCCCAAACATAAGATGTGCCCCCTACCAAGACCTCACCTCTATATAACCCCCAAACATAAGCTGTGCCCCCTACCGAGACCTCACCTCTATATAGCCCCCAAACATATGCTGTGCCCCCTACCGAGACCTCACCTCTATATAACCCCCAAACATAACCTGTGCCCCCTACCGAGACCTCACCTCTATATAACCCCCAAACACAAGCTGTGCCCCCTACCGAGACCTCACCTCTATATAACCCCCAAACATAAGATGTGCCCCCTACCGAGACCTCACCTCTATATAACCCCCAAACACAAGCTGTGCCCCCTACCGAGACCTCACCTCTATATAACCCCCAAACACAAGCTGTGCCCCCTACCGAGACCTCTCCTCTATATAACCCCCAAACATAAGATGTGCCCCCTACCGAGACCTCACCTCTATATAACCCCCAAACATAACCTGTGCCCCCTACCGAGACCTCACCTCTATATAACCCCCAAACATAAGATGTGCCCCTTACCGAGACCTCACCTCTATATAACCCCCAAACATAAGATGTGCCCCCTACCGAGACCCCACCTCTATATAACCCCTAAACACAAGCTGTGCCCCCTACCGAGACCTCACCTCTATATAACCCCCAAACACAAGCTGTGCCCCCTACCGAGACCTCACCTCTATATAACCCCCAAACATAAGATGTGCCCCCTACCGAGACCTCACCTCTATATAACCCCCAAACATAAGATGTGCCCCCTACCGAGACCTCACCTCTATATAACCCCCAAACATAAGATGTGCCCCCTACCGAGACCTCACCTCTATATAACCCCCAAACATAAGCTGTGCCCCCTACCGAGACCTCACCTCTATATAACCCCCAAACATAAGATGTGCCCCCTACCGAGACCTCACCTCTATATAACCCCCAAACATAACCTGTGCCCCCTACCGAGACCTCACCTCTATATAACCCCCAAACATAAGCTGTGCCCCCTACCGAGACCTCACCTCTATATAACCCCCAAACATAAGCTGTGCCCCCTACCGAGACCTCACCTCTATATAACCCCCAAACACAAGCTGTGCCCCCTACCGAGACCTCACCTCTATATAACCCCCAAACATAACCTGTGCCCCCTACCGAGACCTCACCTCTATATAACCCCCAAACATAAGATGTGCCCCCTACCGAGACCTCACCTCTATATAACCCCCAAACATAAGATGTGCCCCCTACCGAGACCTCACCTCTATATAACCCCCAAACATAAGATGTGCCCCCTACCGAGACCTCACCTCTATATAACCCCCAAACATAAGCTGTGCCCCCTACCGAGACCTCACCTCTATATAACCCCCAAACATAAGATGTGCCCCCTACCGAGACCTCACCTCTATATAACCCCCAAACATAACCTGTGCCCCCTACCGAGACCTCACCTCTATATAACCCCCAAACATAAGCTGTGCCCCCTACCGAGACCTCACCTCTATATAACCCCCAAACATAAGCTGTGCCCCCTACCGAGACCTCACCTCTATATAACCCCCAAACACAAGCTGTGCCCCCTACCGAGACCTCACCTCTATATAACCCCCAAACATAACCTGTGCCCCCTACCGAGACCTCACCTCTATATAACCCCCAAACATAAGATGTGCCCCCTACCGAGACCTCACCTCTATATAACCCCCAAACATAAGATGTGCCCCCTACCGAGACCTCACCTCTATATAACCCCCAAACACAAGCTGTGCCCCCTACCGAGACCTCACCTCTATATAACCCCCAAACACAAGCTGTGCCCCCTACCGAGACCTCACCTCTATATAACCCCCAAACATAAGCTGTGCCCCCTACCGAGACCTCACCTCTATATAACCCCCAAACATAACCTGTGCCCCCTACCGAGACCTCACCTCTATATAACCCCCAAACACAAGCTGTGCCCCCTACCGAGACCTCACCTCTATATAACCCCCAAACATAACCTGTGCCCCCTACCGAGACCTCACCTCTATATAACCCCCAAACATAAGATGTGCCCCCTACCGAGACCTCACCTCTATATAACCCCCAAACACAAGATGTGCCCCCTACCGAGACCTCACCTCTATATAACCCCCAAACATAAGATGTGCCCCCTACCGATACCTCACCTCTATATAACCCCCAAACACAAGCTGTGCCCCCTACCGAGACCTCACCTCTATATAACCCCCAAACATAAGATGTGCCCCCTACCGAGACCTCACCTCTATATAACCCCCAAACACAAGCTGTGCCCCCTACCGAGACCTCACATCTATATAACCCCCAAACATAAGCTGTGCCCCCTACCGAGACCTCACCTCTATATAACCCCCAAACATAAGATGTGCCCCCTACCGAGACCTCACCTCTATATAACCCCCAAACACAAGCTGTGCCCCCTACCGAGACCTCACATCTATATAACCCCCAAACATAAGATGTGCCCCCTACCGAGACCTCACCTCTATATAACCCCCAAACATAAGATGTGCCCCCTACCGAGACCTCACCTCTATATAACCCCCAAACACAAGCTGTGCCCCCTACCGAGACCTCACCTCTATATAACCCCCAAACATAACCTGTACCCCCTACCGAGACCTCACCTCTATATAACCCCCAAACACAAGCTGTGCCCCCTACCGAGACCTCACCTCTATATAACCCCCAAACATAAGCTGTGCCCCCTACCGAGACCTCACCTCTATATAACCCCCAAACATAACCTGTGCCCCCTACCGAGACCTCACCTCTATATAACCCCCAAACACAAGCTGTGCCCCCTACCGAGACCTCACCTCTATATAACCCCCAAACACAAGCTGTGCCCCCTACCGAGACCTCACCTCTATATAACCCCCAAACACAAGCTGTGCCCCCTACCGAGACCTCACCTCTATATAACCCCAAAACATAACCTGTGCCCCCTACCGAGACCTCACCTCTATATAACCCCCAAACATAACCTGTGCCCCCTACCGAGACCTCACCTCTATATAACCCCCAAACACAAGCTGTGCCCCCTACCGAGACCTCACCTCTATATAACCCCCAAACATAACCTGTGCCCCCTACCGAGACCTCACCTCTATATAACCCCCAAACATAACCTGTGCCCCCTACCGAGACCTCACCTCTATATAACCCCCAAACATAAGCTGTGCCCCCTACCGAGACCTCACCTCTATATAACCCCCAAACACAAGCTGTGCCCCCTACCGAGACCTCACCTCTATATAACCCCCAAACATAACCTGTGCCCCCTACCGAGACCTCACCTCTATATAACCCCCAAACACAAGCTGTGCCCCCTACCGAGACCTCACCTCTATATAACCCCCAAACACAAGCTGTGCCCCCTACCGAGACCTCACCTCTATATAACCCCCAAACATAAGATGTGCCCCCTACCGAGACCTCACCTCTATATAGCCCCCAAACATAAGCTGTGCCCCCTACCGAGACCTCACCTCTATATAACCCCCAAACATAAGATGTGCCCCCTACCGAGACCTCACCTCTATATAACCCCCAAACATAAGCTGTGCCCCCTACCGAGACCTCACCTCTATATAACCCCCAAACATAAGCTGTGCCCCCTACCGAGACCTCACCTCTATATAACCCCCAAACATAAGATGTGCCCCCTACCGAGACCTCACCTCTATATAACCCCCAAACATAACCTGTGCCCCCTACCGAGACCTCACCTCTATATAACCCCCAAACACAAGCTGTGCCCCCTACCGAGACCTCACCTCTATATAACCCCCAAACACAAGCTGTGCCCCCTACCGAGACCTCACCTCTATATAACCCCCAAACATAAGATGTGCCCCCTACCGAGACCTCACCTCTATATAACCCCCAAACACAAGCTGTGCCCCCTACCGAGACCTCACCTCTATATAACCCCCAAACATAAGATGTGCCCCCTACCGAGACCTCACCTCTATATAACCCCCAAACACAAGCTGTGCCCCCTACCGAGACCTCACCTCTATATAACCCCCAAACACAAGCTGTGCCCCCTACCGAGACCTCACCTCTATATAACCCCAAACATAACCTGTGCCCCCTACCGAGACCTCACCTCTATATAACCCCCAAACACAAGCTGTGCCCCCTACCGAGACCTCACCTCTATATAACCCCCAAACATAAGCTGTGCCCCCTACCGAGACCTCACCTCTATATAACCCCCAAACATAACCTGTGCCCCCTACCGAGACCTCTCCTCTATATAACCCCCAAACACAAGCTGTGCCCCCTACCGAGACCTCACCTCTATATAACCCCCAAACATAACCTGTGCCCCCTACCGAGACCTCTCCTCTATATAACCCCCAAACACAAGCTGTGCCCCCTACCGAGACCTCACCTCTATATAACCCCCAAACATAAGCTGTGCCCCCTACCGAGACCTCACCTCTATATAACCCCCAAACATAAGATGTGCCCCCTACCGAGACCTCACCTCTATATAACCCCCAAACACAAGCTGTGCCCCCTACCGAGACCTCACCTCTATATAGCCCCCAAACATAACCTGTGCCCCCTACCGAGACCCCACCTCTATATAACCCCCAAACATAAGATGTGCCCCCTACCGAGACCTCACCTCTATATAACCCCCAAACATAACCTGTGCCCCCTACCGAGACCTCACCTCTATATAACCCCCAAACACAAGCTGTGCCCCCTACCGAGACCTCACCTCTATATAACCCCCAAACATAAGATGTGCCCCCTACCGAGACCTCACCTCTATATAACCCCCAAACATAAGCCGTGCCCCCTACCGAGACCTCACCTCTATATAACCCCCAAACATAAGATGTGCCCCCTACCGAGACCTCACCTCTATATAACCCCCAAACATAAGCCGTGCCCCCTACCGAGACCTCACCTCTATATAACCCCCAAACATAAGCTGTGCCCCCTACCGAGACCTCACCTCTATATAACCCCCAAACACAAGCTGTGCCCCCTACCGAGACCTCACCCCTATATAACCCCCAAACATAACCTGCGCCCCCTACCGAGACCTCACCTCTATATAACCCCCAAACATAAGCTGTGCCCCCTACCGAGACCTCACCTCTATATAACCCCCAAACATAAGATGTGCCCCCTACCGAGACCTCACCTCTATATAACCCCCAAACACAAGCTATGCCCCCTACCGAGACCTCACCTCTATATAACCCCCAAACACAAGATGTGCCCCCTACCGAGACCTCACCTCTATATAACCCCCAAACATAACCTGCGCCCCCTACCGAGACCTCACCTCTATATAACCCCCAAACATAAGCTGTGCCCCCTACCGAGACCTCACCTCTATATAACCCCCAAACACAAGCTGTGCCCCCTACCGAGACCTCACCTCTATATAACCCCCAAACATAAGCCGTGCCCCCTACCAAGACCTCACCTCTATATAACCCCCAAACATAAGCTGTGCCCCCTACCGAGACCTCACCTCTATATAACCCCCAAACATAAGCTGTGCCCCCTACCGAGACCTCACCTCTATATAACCCCCAAACATAAGCTGTGCCCCCTACCGAGACCTCACCTCTATATAACCCCCAAACATAACCTGTGCCCCCTACCGAGACCTCACCTCTATATAACCCCCAAACATAAGCTGTGCCCCCTACCGAGACCTCACCTCTATATAACCCCCAAACATAACCTGTGCCCCCTACCGAGACCTCACCTCTATATAACCCCCAAACACAAGCTGTGCCCCCTACCAAGACCTCACCTCTATATAACCCCCAAACACAAGCTGTGCCCCCTACCGAGACCTCACCTCTATATAACCCCCAAACATAACCTGTGCCCCCTACCGAGACCTCACCTCTATATAACCCCCAAACATAACCTGTGCCCCCTACCGAGACCTCACCTCTATATAACCCCCAAACATAACCTACCCCCTACCGAGACCTCACCTCTATATAACCCCCAAACACAAGCCGTGCCCCCTACCGAGACCTCACCTCTATATAACCCCCAAACACAAGCCGTGCCCCCTACCGAGACCTCACCTCTATATAACCCCCAAACACAAGCTGTGCCCCCTACCGAGACCTCACCTCTATATAACCCCCAAACATAAGATGTGCCCCCTACCGAGACCTCACCTCTATATAACCCCCAAACACAAGCTGTGCCCCCTACCGAGACCTCACCTCTATATAACCCCCAAACATAACCTGTGCCCCCTACCAAGACCTCACCTCTATATAACCCCCAAACATAAGATGTGCCCCCTACCGAGACCTCACCTCTATATAACCCCCAAACATAACCTGTGCCCCCTACCAAGACCTCACCTCTATATAACCCCCAAACACAAGCTGTGCCCCCTACCGAGACCTCACCTCTATATAACCCCAAACATAACCTGTGCCCCCTACCGAGACCTCACCTCTATATAACCCCCAAACATAACCTGTGCCCCCTACCGAGACCTCACCTCTATATAACCCCCAAACATAAGCCGTGCCCCCTACCGAGACCTCACCTCTATATAACCCCCAAACATAACCCGTGCCCCCTACCAAGACCTCACCTCTATATAACCCCCAAACATAAGAAGTGCCCCCTACCAAGACCTCACCTCTATATAACCCCCAAACATAAGAAGTGCCCCCTACCAAGACCTCACCTCTATATAACCCCCAAACATAACCCGTGCCCCCTACCAAGACCTCACCTCTATATAACCCCCAAACATAAGCTGTGCCCCCTACCGAGACCTCACCTCTATATAACCCCCAAACATAAGCTGTGCCCCCTACCGAGACCTAACCTCTATATAACCCCCAAACATAAGATGTGCCCCCTACCGAGACCTCACCTCTATATAACCCCCAAACATAACCTGTGCCCCCTACCGAGACCTCACCTCTATATAACCCCCAAACACAAGCTGTGCCCCCTACCGAGACCTCACCTCTATATAACCCCCAAACACAAGCTGTGCCCCCTACCGAGACCTCACCTCTATATAACCCCCAAACACAAGCTGTGCCCCCTACCGAGACCTCACCTCTATATAACCCCCAAACATAAGATGTGCCCCCTACCGAGACCTCACCTCTATATAACCCCCAAACACAAGCTGTGCCCCCTACCGAGACCTCACCTCTATATAACCCCCAAACATAAGATGTGCCCCCTACCGAGACCTCACCTCTATATAACCCCCAAACATAACCTGTGCCCCCTACCGAGACCTCACCTCTATATAACCCCCAAACATAAGCTGTGCCCCCTACCGAGACCTCACCTCTATATAACCCCCAAACATAAGCTGTGCCCCCTACCGAGACCTCACCTCTATATAACCCCCAAACATAAGATGTGCCCCCTACCGAGACCTCACCTCCATATAACCCCCAAACATAACCTGTGCCCCCTACCGAGACCTCACCTCTATATAACCCCCAAACACAAGCTGTGCCCCCTACCGAGACCTCACCTCTATATAACCCCCAAACACAAGCTGTGCCCCCTACCGAGACCTCACCTCTATATAACCCCCAAACACAAGCTGTGCCCCCTACCGAGACCTCACCTCTATATAACCCCCAAACATAAGCTGTGCCCCCTACCGAGACCTCACCTCTATATAACCCCCAAACATAACCTGTGCCCCCTACCGAGACCTCTCCTCTATATAACCCCCAAACACAAGCTGTGCCCCCTACCGAGACCTCACCTCTATATAACCCCCAAACATAAGATGTGCCCCCTACCGAGACCTCACCTCTATATAACCCCCAAACACAAGCTGTGCCCCCTACCGAGACCTCACCTCTATATAACCCCCAAACACAAGCTGTGCCCCCTACCGAGACCTCACCTCTATATAACCCCCAAACATAACCTGTGCCCCCTACCGAGACCTCACCTCTATATAACCCCCAAACACAAGCTGTGCCCCCTACCGAGACCTCACCTCTATATAACCCCCAAACATAAGATGTGTCCCCTACCGAGACCTCACCTCTATATAACCCCCAAACACAAGCTGTGCCCCCTACCGAGACCTCACCTCTATATAACCCCCAAACACAAGCTATGCCCCCTACCGAGACCTCACCTCTATATAACCCCCAAACACAAGCTGTGCCCCCTACCGAGACCTCACCTCTATATAACCCCCAAACACAAGCTGTGCCCCCTACCGAGACCTCACCTCTATATAACCCCCAAACATAAGCTGTGCCCCCTACCGAGACCTCACCTCTATATAACCCCCAAACATAACCTGTGCCCCCTACCGAGACCTCTCCTCTATATAACCCCCAAACACAAGCTGTGCCCCCTACCGAGACCTCACCTCTATATAACCCCCAAACATAAGATGTGCCCCCTACCGAGACCTCACCTCTATATAACCCCCAAACACAAGCTGTGCCCCCTACCGAGACCTCACCTCTATATAACCCCCAAACATAACCTGTGCCCCCTACCGAGACCTCTCCTCTATATAACCCCCAAACACAAGCTGTGCCCCCTACCGAGACCTCACCTCTATATAACCCCCAAACATAAGCTGTGCCCCCTACCGAGACCTCACCTCTATATAACCCCCAAACATAAGATGTGCCCCCTACCGAGACCTCACCTCTATATAACCCCCAAACACAAGCTGTGCCCCCTACCGAGACCTCACCTCTATATAACCCCCAAACACAAGCTGTGCCCCCTACCGAGACCTCACCTCTATATAACCCCCAAACATAACCTGTGCCCCCTACCGAGACCTCACCTCTATATAACCCCCAAACACAAGCTGTGCCCCCTACCGAGACCTCACCTCTATATAACCCCCAAACATAAGATGTGTCCCCTACCGAGACCTCACCTCTATATAACCCCCAAACACAAGCTGTGCCCCCTACCGAGACCTCACCTCTATATAACCCCCAAACACAAGCTATGCCCCCTACCGAGACCTCACCTCTATATAACCCCCAAACACAAGCTGTGCCCCCTACCGAGACCTCACCTCTATATAACCCCCAAACACAAGCTGTGCCCCCTACCGAGACCTCACCTCTATATAACCCCCAAACATAAGCTGTGCCCCCTACCGAGACCTCACCTCTATATAACCCCCAAACATAACCTGTGCCCCCTACCGAGACCTCTCCTCTATATAACCCCCAAACACAAGCTGTGCCCCCTACCGAGACCTCACCTCTATATAACCCCCAAACATAAGATGTGCCCCCTACCGAGACCTCACCTCTATATAACCCCCAAACACAAGCTGTGCCCCCTACCGAGACCTCACCTCTATATAACCCCCAAACATAACCTGTGCCCCCTACCGAGACCTCTCCTCTATATAACCCCCAAACACAAGCTGTGCCCCCTACCGAGACCTCACCTCTATATAACCCCCAAACATAAGCTGTGCCCCCTACCGAGACCTCACCTCTATATAACCCCCAAACATAAGATGTGCCCCCTACCGAGACCTCACCTCTATATAACCCCCAAACACAAGCTGTGCCCCCTACCGAGACCTCACCTCTATATAGCCCCCAAACATAACCTGTGCCCCCTACCGAGACCCCACCTCTATATAACCCCCAAACATAAGATGTGCCCCCTACCGAGACCTCACCTCTATATAACCCCCAAACATAACCTGTGCCCCCTACCGAGACCTCACCTCTATATAACCCCCAAACACAAGCTGTGCCCCCTACCGAGACCTCACCTCTATATAACCCCCAAACATAAGATGTGCCCCCTACCGAGACCTCACCTCTATATAACCCCCAAACATAAGCCGTGCCCCCTACCGAGACCTCACCTCTATATAACCCCCAAACATAAGATGTGCCCCCTACCGAGACCTCACCTCTATATAACCCCCAAACATAAGCCGTGCCCCCTACCGAGACCTCACCTCTATATAACCCCCAAACATAAGCTGTGCCCCCTACCGAGACCTCACCTCTATATAACCCCCAAACATAAGCCGTGCCCCCTACCGAGACCTCACCTCTATATAACCCCCAAACATAACCTGTGCCCCCTACCGAGACCTCACCTCTATATAACCCCCAAACACAAGCTGTGCACCCTACCGAGACCTCACCTCTATATAACCCCCAAACACAAGCTGTGCCCCCTACCGAGACCTCACCTCTATATAACCCCCAAACATAAGCTGTGCCCCCTACCGAGACCTCACCACTATATAACCCCCAAACATAAGATGTGCCCCCTACCGAGACCCCACCTCTATATAACCCCCAAACATAAGCCGTGCCCCCTACCGAGACCTCACCTCTATATAACCCCCAAACATAACCTGTGCCCCCTACCGAGACCTCACCTCTATATAACCCCCAAACATAACCTGCGCCCCCTACCGAGACCTCACCTCTATATAACCCCCAAACATAAGCTGTGCCCCCTACCGAGACCTCACCTCTATATAACCCCCAAACATAAGATGTGCCCCCTACCGAGACCTCACCTCTATATAACCCCCAAACACAAGCTATGCCCCCTACCGAGACCTCACCTCTATATAACCCCCAAACACAAGATGTGCCCCCTACCGAGACCTCACCTCTATATAACCCCCAAACATAACCTGCGCCCCCTACCGAGACCTCACCTCTATATAACCCCCAAACATAAGCTGTGCCCCCTACCGAGACCTCACCTCTATATAACCCCCAAACACAAGCTGTGCCCCCTACCGAGACCTCACCTCTATATAACCCCCAAACATAAGCCGTGCCCCCTACCAAGACCTCACCTCTATATAACCCCCAAACATAAGCTGTGCCCCCTACCGAGACCTCACCTCTATATAACCCCCAAACATAAGATGTGCCCCCTACCGAGACCTCACCTCTATATAACCCCCAAACATAAGCTGTGCCCCCTACCGAGACCTCACCTCTATATAACCCCCAAACATAACCTGTGCCCCCTACCGAGACCTCACCTCTATATAACCCCCAAACATAACCTGTGCCCCCTACCGAGACCTCACCTCTATATAACCCCCAAACATAACCTGTGCCCCCTACCGAGACCTCACCTCTATATAACCCCCAAACATAACCTACCCCCTACCGAGACCTCACCTCTATATAACCCCCAAACACAAGCCGTGCCCCCTACCGAGACCTCACCTCTATATAACCCCCAAACACAAGCTGTGCCCCCTACCGAGACCTCACCTCTATATAACCCCCAAACATAAGCTGTGCCCCCTACCGAGACCTCACCTCTATATAACCCCCAAACATAAGATGTGCCCCCTACCGAGACCTCACCTCTATATAACCCCCAAACACAAGCTGTGCCCCCTACCGAGACCTCACCTCTATATAACCCCCAAACATAAGCTGTGCCCCCTACCGAGACCTCACCTCTATATAACCCCCAAACATAAGATGTACCCCCTACCGAGACCTCACCTCTATATAACCCCCAAACATAAGATGTACCCCCTACCGAGACCTCACCTCTATATAACCCCCAAACATAACCTGTGCCCCCTACCAAGACCTCACCTCTATATAACCCCCAAACACAAGCTGTGCCCCCTACCGAGACCTCACCTCTATATAACCCCAAACATAACCTGTGCCCCCTACCGAGACCTCACCTCTATATAACCCCCAAACATAACCTGTGCCCCCTACCGAGACCTCACCTCTATATAACCCCCAAACATAAGCCGTGCCCCCTACCGAGACCTCACCTCTATATAACCCCCAAACATAACCTGTGCCCCCTACCAAGACCTCACCTCTATATAACCCCCAAACATAAGATGTGCCCCCTACCGAGACCTCACCTCTATATAACCCCCAAACACAAGCTGTGCCCCCTACCGAGACCTCACCTCTATATAACCCCCAAACATAAGCTGTGCCCCCTACCGAGACCTCACCTCTATATAACCCCCAAACACAAGCTGTGCCCCCTACCGAGACCTCACCTCTATATAACCCCCAAACACAAGCTGTGCACCCTACCGAGACCTCACCTCTATATAACCCCCAAACACAAGCTGTGCCCCCTACCGAGACCTCACCTCTATATAACCCCAAACATAAGCTGTGCCCCCTACCGTGACCTCACCTCTATATAACCCCCAAACATAAGATGTGCCCCCTACCGAGACCTCACCTCTATATAACCCCCAAACATAAGATGTGCCCCCTACCGAGACCTCACCTCTATATAACCCCCAAACATAACCTGTGCCCCCTACCGAGACCTCACCTCTATATAACCCCCAAACATAAGCTGTGCCCCCTACCGAGACCTCACCTCTATATAACCCCCAAACATAAGCTGTGCCCCCTACCGAGACCTCACCTCTATATAACCCCCAAACACAAGCTGTGCCCCCTACCGAGACCTCACCTCTATATAACCCCCAAACATAACCTACCCCCTACCGAGACCTCACCTCTATATAACCCCCAAACATAAGCTGTGCCCTACCGAGACCTCACCTCTATATAACCCCCAAACACAAGCTGTGCCCCCTACCGAGACCTCACCTCTATATAACCCCCAAACATAAGATGTACCCCCTACCGAGACCTCACCTCTATATAACCCCCAAACATAAGCTGTGCCCCCTACCGAGACCTCACCTCTATATAACCCCCAAACATAAGCTGTGCCCCCTACCGAGACCTCACCTCTATATAACCCCCAAACATAAGCTGTGCCCCCTACCGAGACCTCACCTCTATATAACCCCCAAACATAAGATGTACCCCCTACCGAGACCTCACCTCTATATAACCCCCAAACATAAGATGTACCCCCTACCGAGACCTCACCTCTATATAACCCCCAAACATAAGCTGTGCCCCCTACCGAGACCTCACCTCTATATAACCCCCAAACACAAGCTGTGCCCCCTACCGAGACCTCACCTCTATATAACCCCCAAACACAAGCTGTGCCCCCTACCGAGACCTCACCTCTATATAACCCCCAAACATAAGCTGTGCCCCCTACCGAGACCTCACCTCTATATAACCCCCAAACACAAGCTGTGCCCCCTACCGAGACCTCACCTCTATATAACCCCCAAACATAACCTGTGCCCCCTACCGAGACCTCACCTCTATATAACCCCCAAACATAACCTGTGCCCCCTACCGAGACCTCACCTCTATATAACCCCCAAACACAAGCTGTGCCCCCTACCGAGACCTCACCTCTATATAACCCCCAAACATAACCTGTGCCCCCTACCGAGACCTCACCTCTATATAACCCCCAAACATAAGCTGTGCCCCCTACCGAGACCTCACCTCTATATAACCCCCAAACATAAGATGTGCCCCCTACCGAGACCTCACCTCTATATAACCCCCAAACACAAGCTGTGCCCCCTACCGAGACCTCACCACTATATAACCCCCAAACATAACCTACCCCCTACCGAGACCTCACCTCTATATAACCCCCAAACATAACCTGTGCCCCCTACCGAGACCTCACCTCTATATAACCCCCAAACACAAGCTGTGCCCCCTACCGAGACCTCACCTCTATATAACCCCCAAACATAAGCTGTGCCCCCTACCGAGACCTCACCTCTATATAACCCCCAAACATAACCTGTGCCCCCTACCGAGACCTCACCACTATATAACCCCCAAACATAAGCTGTGCCCCCTACCGAGACCTCACCTCTATATAACCCCCAAACATAACCTGTGCCCCCTACCGAGACCTCACCTCTATATAACCCCCAAACATAACCTGTGCCCCCTACCGAGACCTCACCTCTATATAACCCCCAAACATAACCTGTGCCCCCTACCGAGACCTCACCTCTATATAACCCCCAAACACAAGATGTGCCCCCTACCGAGACCTCACCTCTATATAACCCCCAAACATAACCTGTGCCCCCTACCGAGACCTCACCTCTATATAACCCCCAAACACAAGCTGTGCCCCCTACCGAGACCTCACCTCTATATAACCCCCAAACACAAGCTATGCCCCCTACCGAGACCTCACCTCTATATAACCCCCAAACACAAGCCGTGCCCCCTACCGAGACCTCACCTCTATATAACCCCCAAACATAACCTGTGCCCCCTACCGAGACCTCACCTCTATATAACCCCCAAACATAAGATGTGCCCCCTACCGAGACCTCACCTCTATATAACCCCCAAACACAAGCTGTGCCCCCTACCGAGACCTCACCTCTATATAACCCCCAAACATAAGCTGTGCCCCCTACCGAGACCTCACCTCTATATAACCCCCAAACATAAGCTGTGCCCCCTACCGAGACCTCACCTCTATATAACCCCCAAACATAAGATGTGCCCCCTACCGAGACCTCACCTCTATATAACCCCCAAACACAAGCTGTGCCCCCTACCGAGACCTCACCACTATATAACCCCCAAACACAAGCTGTGCCCCCTACCGAGACCTCACCTCTATATAACCCCCAAACATAACCTGTGCCCCCTACCGAGACCTCACCTCTATATAACCCCCAAACACAAGCTGTGCCCCCTACCGAGACCTCACCTCTATATAACCCCCAAACATAAGCCGTGCCCCCTACCGAGACCTCACCTCTATATAACCCCCAAACACAAGCTGTGCCCCCTACCGAGACCTCACCTCTATATAACCCCCAAACATAACCTGTGCCCCCTACCGAGACCTCACCTCTATATAACCCCCAAACATAAGCTGTGCCCCCTACCGAGACCTCACCTCTATATAACCCCCAAACATAACCTGTGCCCCCTACCGAGACCTCACCTCTATATAACCCCCAAACATAAGCTGTGCCCCCTACCGAGACCTCACCTCTATATAACCCCCAAACATAAGATGTGCCCCCTACCGAGACCTCACCTCTATATAACCCCCAAACATAAGCTGTGCCCCCTACCGAGACCTCACCTCTATATAACCCCCAAACATAACCTACCCCCTACCGAGACCTCACCTCTATATAACCCCCAAACATAAGCTGTGCCCCCTACCGAGACCTCACCTCTATATAACCCCCAAACATAACCTGTGCCCCCTACCGAGACCTCACCTCTATATAACCCCCAAACACAAGATGTGCCCCCTACCGAGACCTCACCTCTATATAACCCCCAAACATAAGATGTGCCCCCTACCGAGACCTCACCTCTATATAACCCCCAAACACAAGCTGTGCCCCCTACCGAGACCTCACCTCTATATAACCCCCAAACATAAGATGTGCCCCCTACCGAGACCTCACCTCTATATAACCCCCAAACATAAGCTGTGCCCCCTACCGAGACCTCACCTCTATATAACCCCCAAACACAAGCTGTGCCCCCTACCGAGACCTCACCTCTATATAACCCCCAAACACAAGCTGTGCCCCCTACCGAGACCTCACCTCTATATAACCCCCAAACACAAGCTGTGCCCCCTACCGAGACCTCACCTCTATATAACCCCCAAACATAAGCTGTGCCCCCTACCGAGACCTCACCTCTATATAACCCCCAAACATAACCTGTGCCCCCTACCGAGACCTCACCTCTATATAACCCCCAAACATAACCTGTGCCCCCTACCGAGACCTCACCTCTATATAACCCCCAAACACAAGCTGTGCCCCCTACCGAGACCTCACCTCTATATAACCCCCAAACACAAGCTGTGCCCCCTACCGAGACCTCACCTCTATATAACCCCCAAACACAAGCTGTGCCCCCTACCGAGACCTCACCTCTATATAACCCCCAAACACAAGCTGTGCCCCCTACCGAGACCTCACCTCTATATAACCCCCAAACATAACCTGTGCCCCCTACCGAGACCTCACCTCTATATAACCCCCAAACATAACCTGTGCCCCCTACCGAGACCTCACCTCTATATAACCCCCAAACACAAGATGTGCCCCCTACCGAGACCTCACCTCTATATAACCCCCAAACACAAGCTGTGCCCCCTACCGAGACCTCACCTCTATATAACCCCCAAACATAACCTGTGCCCCCTACCGAGACCTCACCTCTATATAACCCCCAAACATAAGCCGTGCCCCCTACCGAGACCTCACCTCTATATAACCCCCAAACACAAGCTGTGCCCCCTACCGAGACCTCACCTCTATATAACCCCCAAACACAAGCTGTGCCCCCTACCGAGACCTCACCTCTATATAACCCCCAAACACAAGCTGTGCCCTCTACCGAGACCTCACCTCTATATAACCCCCAAACATAACCTGTGCCCCCTACCGAGACCTCACCTCTATATAACCCCCAAACATAAGCCGTGCCCCCTACCGAGACCTCACCTCTATATAACCCCCAAACACAAGCTGTGCCCCCTACCGAGACCTCACCTCTATATAACCCCCAAACATAAGCTGTGCCCCCTACCGAGACCTCACCTCTATATAACCCCAAACATAACCTGTGCCCCCTACCGAGACCTCACCTCTATATAACCCCCAAACACAAGCTGTGCCCCCTACCGAGACCTCACCTCTATATAACCCCCAAACATAACCTGTGCCCCCTACCGAGACCTCACCTCTATATAACCCCCAAACATAACCTGTGCCCCCTACCGAGACCTCACCTCTATATAACCCCCAAACATAAGCTGTGCCCCCTACCGAGACCTCACCTCTATATAACCCCCAAACATAACCTGTGCCCCCTACCGAGACCTCACCTCTATATAACCCCCAAACACAAGCTGTGCCCCCTACCGAGACCTCACCTCTATATAACCCCCAAACATAACCTGTGCCCCCTACCAAGACCTCACCTCTATATAACCCCCAAACATAAGCTGTGCCCCCTACCGAGACCTCACCTCTATATAACCCCCAAACATAACCTGTGCCCCCTACCGAGACCTCACCTCTATATAACCCCCAAACACAAGCTGTGCCCCCTACCGAGACCTCACCTCTATATAACCCCCAAACATAAGATGTGCCCCCTACCGAGACCTCACCTCTATATAACCCCCAAACATAAGATGTGCCCCCTACCGAGACCTCACCTCTATATAACCCCCAAACATAAGCTGTGCCCCCTACCGAGACCTCACCTCTATATAACCCCCAAACACAAGCTGTGCCCCCTACCGAGACCTCACCTCTATATAACCCCCAAACATAACCTACCCCCTACCGAGACCTCACCTCTATATAACCCCCAAACATAAGATGTGCCCCCTACCGAGACCTCACCTCTATATAACCCCCAAACATAAGATGTGCCCCCTACCGAGACCTCACCTCTATATAACCCCCAAACATAAGATGTGCCCCCTACCGAGACCTCACCTCTATATAACCCCCAAACATAAGATGTGCCCCCTACCGAGACCTCACCTCTATATAACCCCCAAACATAAGCTGTGCCCCCTACCGAGACCTCACCTCTATATAACCCCCAAACATAAGCTGTGCCCCCTACCGAGACCTCTCCTCTATATAACCCCCAAACATAACCTGTGCCCCCTACCGAGACCTCACCTCTATATAACCCCCAAACACAAGCTGTGCCCCCTACCGAGACCTCACCTCTATATAACCCCCAAACATAAGATGTGCCCCCTACCGAGACCTCACCTCTATATAACCCCCAAACATAAGATGTGCCCCCTACCGAGACCTCACCTCTATATAACCCCCAAACATAAGCTGTGCCCCCTACCGAGACCTCACCTCTATATAACCCCCAAACACAAGCTGTGCCCCCTACCGAGACCTCACCTCTATATAACCCCCAAACATAAGATGTGCCCCCTACCGAGACCTCACCTCTATATAACCCCCAAACACAAGCTGTGCCCCCTACCGAGACCTCACCTCTATATAACCCCCAAACATAACCTGTGCCCCCTACCAAGACCTCACCTCTATATAACCCCCAAACATAACCTGTGCCCCCTACCGAGACCTCACCTCTATATAACCCCCAAACATAACCTGTGCCCCCTACCGAGACCTCACCTCTATATAACCCCCAAACATAAGATGTGTCCCCTACCGAGACCTCACCTCTATATAACCCCCAAACACAAGCTGTGCCCCCTACCGAGACCTCACCTCTATATAACCCCCAAACATAAGCTGTGCCCCCTACCGAGACCTCACCTCTATATAACCCCCAAACATAACCTGTGCCCCCTACCGAGACCTCACCTCTATATAACCCCCAAACACAAGCTGTGCCCCCTACCGAGACCTCACCTCTATATAGCCCCCAAACATAACCTACCCCCTACCGAGACCTCACCTCTATATAACCCCCAAACACAAGCTGTGCCCCCTACCGAGACCTCACCTCTATATAACCCCCAAACATAAGCTGTGCCCCCTACCGAGACCTCACCTCTATATAACCCCCAAACACAAGCTGTGCCCCCTACCGAGACCTCACCTCTATATAACCCCCAAACATAACCTGTGCCCCCTACCGAGACCTCACCTCTATATAACCCCCAAACATAAGCTGTGCCCCCTACCGAGACCTCACCTCTATATAACCCCCAAACATAACCTGTGCCCCCTACCGAGACCTCACCTCTATATAACCCCCAAACACAAGCTATGCCCCCTACCGAGACCTCACCTCTATATAACCCCCAAACATAACCTGTGCCCCCTACCAAGACCTCACCTCTATATAACCCCCAAACACAAGCTGTGCCCCCTACCGAGACCTCACCACTATATAACCCCCAAACATAAGATGTGCCCCCTACCGAGACCTCACCTCTATATAACCCCCAAACATAAGATGTGCCCCCTACCGAGACCTCACCTCTATATAACCCCCAAACACAAGCTATGCCCCCTACCGAGACCTCACCTCTATATAACCCCCAAACACAAGCTGTGCCCCCTACCGAGACCTCACCTCTATATAACCCCCAAACACAAGCTATGCCCCCTACCGAGACCTCACCTCTATATAACCCCCAAACATAACCTGTGCCCCCTACCGAGACCTCACCTCTATATAACCCCCAAACACAAGCTGTGCCCCCTACCGAGACCTCACCTCTATATAACCCCCAAACATAAGCTGTGCCCCCTACCGAGACCTCACCTCTATATAACCCCCAAACATAAGCTGTGCCCCCTACCGAGACCTCTCCTCTATATAACCCCCAAACATAACCTGTGCCCCCTACCGAGACCTCACCTCTATATAACCCCCAAACATAAGATGTGCCCCCTACCGAGACCTCACCACTATATAACCCCCAAACATAAGATGTGCCCCCTACCGAGACCTCACCTCTATATAACCCCCAAACATAAGATGTGCCCCCTACCGAGACCTCACCTCTATATAACCCCCAAACATAAGCTGTGCCCCCTACCGAGACCTCACCTCTATATAACCCCCAAACATAAGCCGTGCCCCCTACCGAGACCTCACCTCTATATAACCCCCAAACATAAGCTGTGCCCCCTACCGAGACCTCACCTCTATATAACCCCCAAACATAAGCTGTGCCCCCTACCGAGACCTCACCTCTATATAACCCCCAAACATAAGCCGTGCCCCCTACCGAGACCTCACCTCTATATAACCCCAAACATAACCTGTGCCCCCTACCGAGACCTCACCTCTATATAACCCCCAAACATAACCTGTGCCCCCTACCGAGACCTCACCTCTATATAACCCCCAAACATAAGCCGTGCCCCCTACCGAGACCTCACCTCTATATAACCCCCAAACATAACCTGTGCCCCCTACCAAGACCTCACCTCTATATAACCCCCAAACATAAGATGTGCCCCCTACCGAGACCTCACCTCTATATAACCCCCAAACATAAGCTGTGCCCCCTACCGAGACCTCACCTCTATATAACCCCCAAACATAAGCTGTGCCCCCTACCGAGACCTCACCTCTATATAACCCCCAAACATAACCTACCCCCTACCGAGACCTCACCTCTATATAACCCCCAAACATAAGCCGTGCCCCCTACCGAGACCTCACCTCTATATAACCCCCAAACATAAGATGTGCCCCCTACCGAGACCTCACCTCTATATAACCCCCAAACATAAGCTGTGCCCCCTACCGAGACCTCACCTCTATATAACCCCCAAACATAACCTGTGCCCCCTACCGAGACCTCACCTCTATATAACCCCCAAACACAAGCTGTGCCCCCTACCGAGACCTCACCTCTATATAACCCCCAAACATAACCTGTGCCCCCTACCGAGACCTCACCTCTATATAACCCCCAAACATAACCTACCCCCTACCGAGACCTCACCTCTATATAACCCCCAAACATAAGCCGTGCCCCCTACCGAGACCTCACCTCTATATAACCCCCAAACATAAGCTGTGCCCCCTACCGAGACCTCACCTCTATATAACCCCCAAACATAAGCTGTGCCCCCTACCGAGACCTCACCTCTATATAACCCCCAAACACAAGCTGTGCCCCCTACCGAGACCTCACCTCTATATAACCCCCAAACATAACCTACCCCCTACCGAGACCTCACCTCTATATAACCCCCAAACACAAGCTGTGCCCCCTACCGAGACCTCACCTCTATATAACCCCCAAACACAAGCTGTGCCCCCTACCGAGACCTTACCTCTATATAACCCCCAAATATAACCTGTGCCCCCTACCGAGACCTCACCTCTATATAACACCCAAACATAAGATGTGCCCCCTACCGAGACCTCACCTCTATATAACCCCCAAACACAAGCTGTGCCCCCTACCGAGACCTCACCTCTATATAACCCCCAAACATAAGATGTGCCCCCTACCGAGACCTCACCTCTATATAACCCCCAAACATAACCTGTGCCCCCTACCGAGACCTCACCTCTATATAACCCCCAAACATAAGATGTGCCCCCTACCGAGACCTCACCTCTATATAACCCCCAAACATAAGCTGTGCCCCCTACCGAGACCTCACCTCTATATAACCCCCAAACATAAGATGTGCCCCCTACCGAGACCTCACCTCTATATAACCCCCAAACATAAGATGTGCCCCCTACCGAGACCTCACCTCTATATAACCCCCAAACATAAGCTGTGCCCCCTACCGAGACCTCACCTCTATATAACCCCCAAACATAAGCTGTGCCCCCTACCGAGACCTCACCTCTATATAACCCCCAAACATAACCTGTGCCCCCTACCGAGACCTCACCTCTACATAACCCCCAAACACAAGCTGTGCCCCCTACCGAGACCTCACCTCTATATAACCCCCAAACATAACCTGTGCCCCCTACCGAGACCTCACCTCTATATAACCCCCAAACACAAGCTGTGCCCCCTACCGAGACCTCACCTCTATATAACCCCCAAACATAACCTGTGCCCCCTACCGAGACCTCACCTCTATATAACCCCCAAACATAAGATGTGCCCCCTACCGAGACCTCACCTCTATATAACCCCCAAACATAACCTGTGCCCCCTACCGAGACCTCACCTCTATATAACCCCCAAACACAAGCTGTGCCCCCTACCGAGACCTCACCTCTATACAACCCCCAAACATAAGCTGTGCCCCCTACCGAGACCTCACCTCTATATAACCCCCAAACATAACCTGTGCCCCCTACCGAGACCTCACCTCTATATAACCCCCAAACATAAGCTGTGCCCCCTACCGAGACCTCACCTCTATATAACCCCCAAACATAACCTGTGCCCCCTACCGAGACCTCACCTCTATATAACCCCCAAACATAAGCTGTGCCCCCTACCGAGACCTCACCTCTATATAACCCCCAAACATAACCTACCCCCTACCGAGACCTCACCTCTATATAACCCCCAAACATAACCTGTGCCCCCTACCGAGACCTCACCTCTATATAACCCCCAAACACAAGCTGTGCCCCCTACCGAGACCTCACCTCTATATAACCCCCAAACACAAGCTGTGCCCCCTACCGAGACCTCACCTCTATATAACCCCCAAACACAAGCTGTGCCCCCTACCGAGACCTCACCTCTATATAACCCCCAAACATAAGATGTGCCCCCTACCGAGACCTCACCTCTATATAACCCCCAAACATAACCTGTGCCCCCTACCGAGACCTCACCTCTATATAACCCCCAAACATAAGATGTGCCCCCTACCAAGACCTCACCTCTATATAACCCCCAAACACAAGCTGTGCCCCCTACCGAGACCTCACCTCTATATAACCCCCAAACACAAGATGTGCCCCCTACCGAGACCTCACCTCTATATAACCCCCAAACATAACCTGTGCCCCCTACCGAGACCTCACCTCTATATAACCCCCAAACATAAGCTGTGCCCCCTACCGAGACCTCACCTCTATATAACCCCCAAACATAAGCTGTGCCCCCTACCGAGACCTCACCTCTATATAACCCCCAAACATAAGATGTGCCCCCTACCGAGACCTCACCTCTATATAACCCCCAAACACAAGCTGTGCCCCCTACCGAGACCTCACCTCTATATAACCCCCAAACATAACCTGTGCCCCGTACCGAGACCTCACCTCTATATAACCCCCAAACATAAGCTGTGCCCCCTACCGAGACCTCTCCTCTATATAACCCCCAAACACAAGCTGTGCCCCCTACCGAGACCTCACCTCTATATAACCCCCAAACACAAGCTGTGCCCCCTACCGAGACCTCACCTCTATATAACCCCCAAACATAACCTGTGCCCCCTACCGAGACCTCACCTCTATATAACCCCCAAACATAAGATGTGCCCCCTACCGAGACCTCACCTCTATATAACCCCCAAACACAAGCTGTGCCCCCTACCGAGACCTCACCTCTATATAACCCCCAAACATAAGATGTGCCCCCTACCGAGACCCCACCTCTATATAACCCCCAAACATAAGATGTGCCCCCTACCGAGACCCCACCTCTATATAACCCCCAAACATAACCTGTGCCCCCTACCGATACCTCACCTCTATATAACCCCCAAACATAAGCTGTGCCCCCTACCGAGACCTCACCTCTATATAACCCCCAAACACAAGCTGTGCCCCCTACCGAGACCTCACCTCTATATAACCACCAAACATAAGATGTGCCCCCTACCGAGACCTCACCTCTATATAACCCCCAAACATAACCTGCGCCCCCTACCGAGACCTCACCTCTATATAACCCCCAAACATAAGCTGTGCCCCCTACCGAGACCTCACCTCTATATAACCCCCAAACACAAGCTGTGCCCCCTACCGAGACCTCACCTCTATATAACCCCCAAACATAAGATGTGCCCCCTACCGAGACCTCACCTCTATATAACCCCCAAACACAAGCTGTGCCCCCTACCGAGACCTCACCTCTATATAACCCCCAAACACAAGCTGTGCCCCCTACCGAGACCCCACCTCTATATAACCCCCAAACACAAGCTGTGCCCCCTACCGAGACCTCACCTCTATATAACCCCCAAACATAAGCTGTGCCCCCTACCGAGACCTCACCTCTATATAACCCCCAAACACAAGCTGTGCCCCCTACCGAGACCTCACCTCTATATAACCCCCAAACACAAGCTGTGCCCCCTACCGAGACCTCACCTCTATATAACCCCCAAACATAAGCTGTGCCCCCTACCGAGACCTCACCTCTATATAACCCCCAAACATAAGATGTGCCCCCTACCGAGACCTCACCTCTATATAACCCCCAAACACAAGCTGCGCCCCCTACCGAGACCTCACCTCTATATAACCCCCAAACATAAGCCGTGCCCCCTACCAAGACCTCACCTCTATATAACCCCCAAACATAAGCTGTGCCCCCTACCGAGACCTCACCTCTATATAACCCCCAAACATAACCTGTGCCCCCTACCGAGACCTCACCTCTATATAACCCCCAAACATAACCTGTGCCCCCTACCGAGACCTCACCTCTATATAACCCCCAAACACAAGCTGTGCCCCCTACCGAGACCTCACCTCTATATAACCCCCAAACACAAGCTGTGCCCCCTACCGAGACCTCACCTCTATATAACCCCCAAACATAAGCTGTGCCCCCTACCGAGACCTCACCTCTATATAACCCCCAAACATAAGCTGTGCCCCCTACCGAGACCTCACCACTATATAACCCCCAAACATAAGATGTGCCCCCTACCGAGACCCCACCTCTATATAACCCCCAAACATAAGCCGTGCCCCCTACCGAGACCTCACCTCTATATAACCCCCAAACATAAGCTGTGCCCCCTACCGAGACCTCACCTCTATATAACCCCCAAACACAAGCTGTGCCCCCTACCGAGACCTCACCTCTATATAACCCCCAAACATAACCTGTGCCCCCTACCGAGACCTCACCTCTACATGGCCCCCAAACACAAGCTGTGCCCCCTACCGAGACCTCACCTCTATATAACCCCCAAACATAAGCCGTGCCCCCTACCAAGACCTCACCTCTATATAACCCCCAAACATAACCTGTGCCCCCTACCGAGACCTCACCTCTATATAACCCCCAAACATAACCTGTGCCCCCTACCGAGACCTCACCTCTATATAACCCCCAAACACAAGCTGTGCCCCCTACCGAGACCTCACCTCTATATAACCCCCAAACACAAGCTGTGCCCCCTACCGAGACCTCACCTCTATATAACCCCCAAACATAACCTGTGCCCCCTACCGAGACCTCACCTCTATATAACCCCCAAACATAAGCTGTGCCCCCTACCGAGACCTCACCTCTATATAACCCCCAAACATAAGCTGTGCCCCCTACCGAGACCTCACCTCTATATAACCCCCAAACATAAGCCGTGCCCCCTACCGAGACCTCACCTCTATATAACCCCCAAACATAAGCTGTGCCCCCTACCGAGACCTCACCTCTATATAACCCCCAAACATAAGATGTGCCCCCTACCGAGACCTCACCTCTATATAACCCCCAAACAAAAGCTGTGCCCCCTACCGAGACCTCACCTCTATATAACCCCCAAACAAAAGCTGTGCCCCCTACCGAGACCTCACCTCTATATAACCCCCAAACACAAGCTGTGCCCCCTACCGAGACCTCACCTCTATATAACCCCCAAACATAAGCTGTGCCCCCTACCGAGACCTCACCTCTATATAACCCCCAAACACAAGCTGTGCCCCCTACCGAGACCTCACCTCTATATAACCCCCAAACATAACCTGTGCCCCCTACCGAGACCTCACCTCTATATAACCCCCAAACATAAGCTGTGCCCCCTACCGAGACCTCACCTCTATATAACCCCCAAACATAACCTGTGCCCCCTACCGAGACCTCACCTCTATATAACCCCCAAACATAACCTGTGCCCCCTACCGAGACCTCACCTCTATATAACCCCCAAACATAACCTGTGCCCCCTACCGAGACCTCACCTCTATATAACCCCCAAACACAAGCTGTGCCCCCTACCAAGACCTCACCTCTATATAACCCCCAAACACAAGCTGTGCCCCCTACCGAGACCTCACCTCTATATAACCCCCAAACATAACCTGTGCCCCCTACCGAGACCTCACCTCTATATAACCCCCAAACACAAGCTGTGCCCCCTACCGAGACCTCACCTCTATATAACCCCCAAACATAACCTGTGCCCCCTACCGAGACCTCACCTCTATATAACCCCCAAACATAACCTGTGCCCCCTACCGAGACCTCACCTCTATATAACCCCCAAACATAACCTGTGCCCCCTACCGAGACCTCACCTCTATATAACCCCCAAACATAAGCTGTGCCCCCTACCGAGACCTCACCTCTATATAACCCCCAAACACAAGATGTGCCCCCTACCGAGACCTCACCTCTATATAACCCCCAAACACAAGCTGTGCCCCCTACCGAGACCTCACCTCTATATAACCCCCAAACATAAGATGTGCCCCCTACCGAGACCTCACCTCTATATAACCCCCAAACATAAGATGTGCCCCCTACCGAGACCTCACCTCTATATAACCCCCAAACACAAGCTGTGCCCCCTACCAAGACCTCACCTCTATATAACCCCCAAACACAAGCTGTGCCCCCTACCGAGACCTCACCTCTATATAACCCCCAAACATAAGATGTGCCCCCTACCGAGACCTCACCTCTATATAACCCCCAAACACAAGCTGTGCCCCCTACCGAGACCTCACCACTATATAACCCCCAAACATAAGCTGTGCCCCCTACCGAGACCTCACCTCTATATAACCCCCAAACATAACCTGTGCCCCCTACCGAGACCTCACCTCTATATAACCCCCAAACACAAGCTGTGCCCCCTACCGAGACCTCACCTCTATATAACCCCCAAACATAAGCTGTGCCCCCTACCGAGACCTCACCTCTATATAACCCCCAAACATAACCTGTGCCCCCTACCGAGACCTCACCTCTATATAACCCCCAAACACAAGCTGTGCCCCCTACCGAGACCTCACCTCTATATAACCCCCAAACACAAGCTGTGCCCCTACCGAGACCTCACCTCTATATAACCCCCAAACACAAGATGTGCCCCCTACCGAGACCTCACCTCTATATAACCCCCAAACATAAGATGTGCCCCCTACCGAGACCTCACCTCTATATAACCCCCAAACACAAGCTGTGCCCCCTACCGAGACCTCACCTCTATATAACCCCCAAACATAACCTGTGCCCCCTACCGAGACCTCACCTCTATATAACCCCCAAACATAACCTGCGCCCCCTACCGAGACCTCACCTCTATATAACCCCCAAACATAAGATGTGCCCCCTACCGAGACCTCACCTCTATATAACCCCCAAACACAAGCTGTGCCCCCTACCGAGACCTCACCTCTATATAACCCCCAAACATAAGCTGTGCCCCCTACCGAGACCTCACCTCTATATAACCCCAAACATAACCTGTGCCCCCTACCGAGACCTCTCCTCTATATAACCCCCAAACATAACCTGTGCCCCCTACCGAGACCTCACCTCTATATAACCCCCAAACACAAGCTGTGCCCCCTACCGAGACCTCACCTCTATATAACCCCCAAACATAAGATGTGCCCCCTACCGAGACCTCACCTCTATATAACCCCCAAACATAAGATGTGCCCCCTACCGAGACCTCACCTCTATATAACCCCCAAACATAAGCTGTGCCCCCTACCGAGACCTCACCTCTATATAACCCCCAAACACAAGCTGTGCCCCCTACCGAGACCTCACCTCTATATAACCCCCAAACATAAGATGTGCCCCCTACCGAGACCTCACCTCTATATAACCCCCAAACATAACCTGTGCCCCCTACCGAGACCTCACCTCTATATAACCCCCAAACATAACCTGTGCCCCCTACCGAGACCTCACCTCTATATAACCCCCAAACATAACCTGTGCCCCCTACCGAGACCTCACCTCTATATAACCCCCAAACATAACCTGTGCCCCCTACCGAGACCTCACCTCTATATAACCCCCAAACATAAGATGTGTCCCCTACCGAGACCTCACCTCTATATAACCCCCAAACACAAGCTGTGCCCCCTACCGAGACCTCACCTCTATATAACCCCCAAACATAAGCTGTGCCCCCTACCGAGACCTCACCTCTATATAACCCCCAAACATAACCTGTGCCCCCTACCGAGACCTCACCTCTATATAACCCCCAAACACAAGCTGTGCCCCCTACCGAGACCTCACCTCTATATAGCCCCCAAACATAACCTACCCCCTACCGAGACCTCACCTCTATATAACCCCCAAACACAAGCTGTGCCCCCTACCGAGACCTCACCTCTATATAACCCCCAAACATAAGCTGTGCCCCCTACCGAGACCTCACCTCTATATAACCCCCAAACACAAGCTGTGCCCCCTACCGAGACCTCACCTCTATATAACCCCCAAACATAACCTGTGCCCCCTACCGAGACCTCACCTCTATATAACCCCCAAACATAAGATGTGCCCCCTACCGAGACCTCACCTCTATATAACCCCCAAACATAACCTGTGCCCCCTACCGAGACCTCACCTCTATATAACCCCCAAACATAACCTGTGCCCCCTACCGAGACCTCACCTCTATATAACCCCCAAACATAAGCTGTGCCCCCTACCGAGACCTCACCTCTATATAACCCCCAAACATAAGCTGTGCCCCCTACCGAGACCTCACCTCTATATAACCCCCAAACATAACCTGTGCCCCCTACCGAGACCTCACCTCTATATAACCCCCAAACATAACCTGTGCCCCCTACCGAGACCTCACCTCTATATAACCCCCAAACATAAGCTGTGCCCCCTACCGAGACCTCACCTCTATATAACCCCCAAACATAACCTGTGCCCCCTACCGAGACCTCACCTCTATATAACCCCCAAACACAAGCTATGCCCCCTACCGAGACCTCACCTCTATATAACCCCCAAACATAACCTGTGCCCCCTACCAAGACCTCACCTCTATATAACCCCCAAACACAAGCTGTGCCCCCTACCGAGACCTCACCACTATATAACCCCCAAACATAAGATGTGCCCCCTACCGAGACCTCACCTCTATATAACCCCCAAACATAAGATGTGCCCCCTACCGAGACCTCACCTCTATATAACCCCCAAACACAAGCTATGCCCCCTACCGAGACCTCACCTCTATATAACCCCCAAACATAACCTGTGCCCCCTACCAAGACCTCACCTCTATATAACCCCCAAACACAAGCTGTGCCCCCTACCGAGACCTCACCTCTATATAACCCCCAAACATAACCTGTGCCCCCTACCGAGACCTCACCTCTATATAACCCCCAAACATAAGATGTGCCCCCTACCGAGACCTCACCTCTACATGGCCCCCAAACATAACCTGTGCCCCCTACCGAGACCTCACCTCTATATAACCCCCAAACACAAGCTGTGCCCCCTACCGAGACCTCACCTCTATATAACCCCCAAACACAAGCTATGCCCCCTACCGAGACCTCACCTCTATATAACCCCCAAACATAACCTGTGCCCCCTACCAAGACCTCACCTCTATATAACCCCCAAACACAAGCTGTGCCCCCTACCGAGACCTCACCTCTATATAACCCCCAAACATAACCTGTGCCCCCTACCGAGACCTCACCTCTATATAACCCCCAAACACAAGCTGTGCCCCCTACCGAGACCTCACCTCTATATAGCCCCCAAACATAACCTGTGCCCCCTACCGAGACCTCACCTCTATATAACCCCCAAACATAAGCCGTGCCCCCTACCAAGACCTCACCTCTATATAACCCCCAAACATAAGCAGTGCCCCCTACCGAGACCTCACCTCTATATAACCCCCAAACATAAGCTGTGCCCCCTACCGAGACCTCACCTCTATATAACCCCCAAACATAAGCTGTGCCCCCTACCGAGACCTCACCTCTATATAACCCCCAAACATAAGCCGTGCCCCCTACCGAGACCTCACCTCTATATAACCCCAAACATAACCTGTGCCCCCTACCGAGACCTCACCTCTATATAACCCCCAAACATAACCTGTGCCCCCTACCGAGACCTCACCTCTATATAACCCCCAAACATAAGCCGTGCCCCCTACCGAGACCTCACCTCTATATAACCCCCAAACATAACCTGTGCCCCCTACCAAGACCTCACCTCTATATAACCCCCAAACATAAGATGTGCCCCCTACCGAGACCTCACCTCTATATAACCCCCAAACATAAGCTGTGCCCCCTACCGAGACCTCACCTCTATATAACCCCCAAACATAAGCTGTGCCCCCTACCGAGACCTCACCTCTATATAACCCCCAAACATAACCTACCCCCTACCGAGACCTCACCTCTATATAACCCCCAAACATAAGCCGTGCCCCCTACCGAGACCTCACCTCTATATAACCCCCAAACATAAGATGTGCCCCCTACCGAGACCTCACCTCTATATAACCCCCAAACATAAGCTGTGCCCCCTACCGAGACCTCACCTCTATATAACCCCCAAACATAACCTGTGCCCCCTACCGAGACCTCACCTCTATATAACCCCCAAACACAAGCTGTGCCCCCTACCGAGACCTCACCTCTATATAACCCCCAAACATAACCTGTGCCCCCTACCGAGACCTCACCTCTATATAACCCCCAAACATAACCTACCCCCTACCGAGACCTCACCTCTATATAACCCCCAAACATAAGCCGTGCCCCCTACCGAGACCTCACCTCTATATAACCCCCAAACATAAGCTGTGCCCCCTACCGAGACCTCACCTCTATATAACCCCCAAACATAAGCTGTGCCCCCTACCGAGACCTCACCTCTATATAACCCCCAAACACAAGCTGTGCCCCCTACCGAGACCTCACCTCTATATAACCCCCAAACACAAGCTGTGCCCCCTACCGAGACCTTACCTCTATATAACCCCCAAATATAACCTGTGCCCCCTACCGAGACCTCACCTCTATATAACACCCAAACATAAGATGTGCCCCCTACCGAGACCTCACCTCTATATAACCCCCAAACATAAGCTGTGCCCCCTACCGAGACCTCACCTCTATATAACCCCCAAACATAACCTGTGCCCCCTACCGAGACCTCACCTCTATATAACCCCCAAACATAAGATGTGCCCCCTACCGAGACCTCACCTCTATATAACCCCCAAACATAAGCTGTGCCCCCTACCGAGACCTCACCTCTATATAACCCCCAAACATAAGCTGTGCCCCCTACCGAGACCTCACCTCTATATAACCCCCAAACATAAGATGTGCCCCCTACCGAGACCTCACCTCTATATAACCCCCAAACATAACCTGTGCCCCCTACCGAGACCTCACCTCTATATAACCCCCAAACACAAGCTGTGCCCCCTACCGAGACCTCACCTCTATATAACCCCCAAACATAAGATGTGCCGCCTACCGAGACCTCACCTCTATATAACCCCCAAACATAACCTGTGCCCCCTACCGAGACCTCACCTCTATATAACCCCCAAACATAACCTGTGCCCCCTACCGAGACCTCACCTCTATATAACCCCCAAACACAAGCTGTGCCCCCTACCGAGACCTCACCTCTATATAACCCCCAAACATAAGATGTGCCCCCTACCGAGACCTCTCCTCTATATAACCCCCAAACATAAGATGTGCCCCCTACCGAGACCTCACCTCTATATAACCCCCAAACATAAGCTGTGCCCCCTACCGAGACCTCACCTCTATACAACCCCCAAACATAAGCTGTGCCCCCTACCGAGACCTCACCTCTATATAACCCCCAAACATAACCTGTGCCCCCTACCGAGACCTCACCTCTATATAACCCCCAAACATAAGCTGTGCCCCCTACCGAGACCTCACCTCTATATAACCCCAAACATAACCTGTGCCCCCTACCGAGACCTCACCTCTATATAACCCCCAAACATAACCTGTGCCCCCTACCGAGACCTCACCTCTATATAACCCCCAAACATAAGATGTGCCCCCTACCGAGACCTCACCTCTATATAACCCCCAAACATAACCTGTGCCCCCTACCGAGACCTCACCTCTATATAACCCCCAAACATAACCTGTGCCCCCTACCGAGACCTCACCTCTATATAACCCCCAAACATAACCTGTGCCCCCTACCGAGACCTCACCTCTATATAACCCCCAAACATAACCTACCCCCTACCGAGACCTCACCTCTATATAACCCCCAAACATAACCTGTGCCCCCTACCGAGACCTCACCTCTATATAACCCCCAAACACAAGCTGTGCCCCCTACCGAGACCTCACCTCTATATAACCCCCAAACACAAGCTGTGCCCCCTACCGAGACCTCACCTCTATATAACCCCCAAACATAAGATGTGCCCCCTACCGAGACCTCACCTCTATATAACCCCCAAACATAACCTGTGCCCCCTACCGAGACCTCACCTCTATATAACCCCCAAACATAAGATGTGCCCCCTACCAAGACCTCACCTCTATATAACCCCCAAACACAAGCTGTGCCCCCTACCGAGACCTCACCTCTATATAACCCCCAAACACAAGATGTGCCCCCTACCGAGACCTCACCTCTATATAACCCCCAAACATAAGCTGTGCCCCCTACCGAGACCTCACCTCTATATAACCCCCAAACATAAGCTGTGCCCCCTACCGAGACCTCACCTCTATATAACCCCCAAACATAAGATGTGCCCCCTACCGAGACCTCACCTCTATATAACCCCCAAACACAAGCTGTGCCCCCTACCGAGACCTCACCTCTATATAACCCCCAAACATAACCTGTGCCCCGTACCGAGACCTCACCTCTATATAACCCCCAAACACAAGCTGTGCCCCCTACCGAGACCTCACCTCTATATAACCCCCAAACACAAGCTGTGCCCCCTACCGAGACCTCACCTCTATATAACCCCCAAACACAAGCTGTGCCCCCTACCGAGACCTCACCTCTATATAACCCCCAAACATAACCTGTGCCCCCTACCGAGACCTCACCTCTATATAACCCCCAAACATAAGATGTGCCCCCTACCGAGACCTCACCTCTATATAACCCCCAAACACAAGCTGTGCCCCCTACCGAGACCTCACCTCTATATAACCCCCAAACATAAGATGTGCCCCCTACCGAGACCCCACCTCTATATAACCCCCAAACATAAGATGTGCCCCCTACCGAGACCCCACCTCTATATAACCCCCAAACATAACCTGTGCCCCCTACCGATACCTCACCTCTATATAACCCCCAAACATAAGCTGTGCCCCCTACCGAGACCTCACCTCTATATAACCCCCAAACACAAGCTGTGCCCCCTACCGAGACCTCACCTCTATATAACCCCCAAACACAAGCTGTGCCCCCTACCGAGACCTCACCTCTATATAACCACCAAACATAAGATGTGCCCCCTACCGAGACCTCACCTCTATATAACCCCCAAACATAAGATGTGCCCCCTACCGAGACCTCACCTCTATATAACCCCCAAACATAACCTGTGCCCCCTACCGAGACCTCACCTCTATATAACCCCCAAACATAACCTGCGCCCCCTACCGAGACCTCACCTCTATATAACCCCCAAACATAAGCTGTGCCCCCTACCGAGACCTCACCTCTATATAACCCCCAAACACAAGCTGTGCCCCCTACCGAGACCTCACCTCTATATAACCCCCAAACATAAGATGTGCCCCCTACCGAGACCTCACCTCTATATAACCCCCAAACACAAGCTGTGCCCCCTACCGAGACCTCACCTCTATATAACCCCCAAACACAAGCTGTGCCCCCTACCGAGACCCCACCTCTATATAACCCCCAAACACAAGCTGTGCCCCCTACCGAGACCTCACCTCTATATAACCCCCAAACATAAGCTGTGCCCCCTACCGAGACCTCACCTCTATATAACCCCCAAACACAAGCTGTGCCCCCTACCGAGACCTCACCTCTATATAACCCCCAAACACAAGCTGTGCCCCCTACCGAGACCTCACCTCTATATAACCCCCAAACATAAGCTGTGCCCCCTACCGAGACCTCACCTCTATATAACCCCCAAACATAAGATGTGCCCCCTACCGAGACCTCACCTCTATATAACCCCCAAACACAAGCTGCGCCCCCTACCGAGACCTCACCTCTATATAACCCCCAAACATAAGCCGTGCCCCCTACCAAGACCTCACCTCTATATAACCCCCAAACATAAGCTGTGCCCCCTACCGAGACCTCACCTCTATATAACCCCCAAACATAACCTGTGCCCCCTACCGAGACCTCACCTCTATATAACCCCCAAACATAACCTGTGCCCCCTACCGAGACCTCACCTCTATATAACCCCCAAACACAAGCTGTGCCCCCTACCGAGACCTCACCTCTATATAACCCCCAAACACAAGCTGTGCCCCCTACCGAGACCTCACCTCTATATAACCCCCAAACATAAGCTGTGCCCCCTACCGAGACCTCACCTCTATATAACCCCCAAACATAAGCTGTGCCCCCTACCGAGACCTCACCTCTATATAACCCCCAAACACAAGCTGTGCCCCCTACCGAGACCTCACCACTATATAACCCCCAAACATAAGATGTGCCCCCTACCGAGACCCCACCTCTATATAACCCCCAAATATAAGCCGTGCCCCCTACCGAGACCTCACCTCTATATAACCCCCAAACATAAGCTGTGCCCCCTACCGAGACCTCACCTCTATATAACCCCCAAACATAAGATGTGCCCCCTACCGAGACCTCACCTCTATATAACCCCCAAACATAACCTACCCCCTACCGAGACCTCACCTCTATATAACCCCCAAACATAAGCTGTGCCCCCTACCGAGACCTCACCTCTATATAACCCCCAAACACAAGCTGTGCCCCCTACCGAGACCTCACCTCTATATAACCCCCAAACATAAGCTGTGCCCCCTACCGAGACCTCACCTCTATATAACCCCCAAACACAAGCTGTGCCCCCTACCGAGACCTCACCTCTATATAACCCCCAAACACAAGCTGTGCCCCCTACCGAGACCTCACCTCTATATAACCCCCAAACATAAGCTGTGCCCCCTACCGAGACCTCACCTCTATATAACCCCCAAACATAAGATGTGCCCCCTACCGAGACCCCACCTCTATATAACCCCCAAACATAAGCCGTGCCCCCTACCGAGACCTCACCTCTATATAACCCCCAAACACAAGCTGTGCCCCCTACCGAGACCTCACCTCTATATAACCCCCAAACATAACCTGTGCCCCCTACCGAGACCTCACCTCTATATAACCCCCAAACATAAGCTGTGCCCCCTACCGAGACCTCACCTCTATATAACCCCCAAACATAAGATGTGCCCCCTACCGAGACCTCACCTCTATATAACCCCCAAACATAACCTACCCCCTACCGAGACCTCACCTCTATATAACCCCCAAACACAAGCTGTGCCCCCTACCGAGACCTCACCTCTATATAACCCCCAAACATAACCTGTGCCCCCTACCGAGACCTCACCTCTACATGGCCCCCAAACACAAGCTGTGCCCCCTACCGAGACCTCACCTCTATATAACCCCCAAACATAAGCCGTGCCCCCTACCAAGACCTCACCTCTATATAACCCCCCAACATAACCTGTGCCCCCTACCGAGACCTCACCTCTATATAACCCCCAAACATAAGCTGTGCCCCCTACCGAGACTTCACCTCTATATAACCCCCAAACATAACCTGTGCCCCCTACCGAGACCTCACCTCTATATAACCCCCAAACAAAAGCTGTGCCCCCTACCGAGACCTCACCTCTATATAACCCCCAAACACAAGCTGTGCCCCCTACCGAGACCTCACCTCTACATGGCCCCCAAACATAACCTGTGCCCCCTACCGAGACCTCTCCTCTATATAACCCCCAAACACAAGCTGTGCCCCCTACCGAGACCTCACCTCTATATAACCCCCAAACATAAGCTGTGCCCCCTACCGAGACCTCACCTCTATATAACCCCCAAACATAAGCTGTGCCCCCTACCGAGACCTCACCTCTATATAACCCCCAAACATAACCTGTGCCCCCTACCGAGACCTCACCTCTATATAACCCCCAAACATAAGCTGTGCCCCCTACCGAGACCTCACCTCTATATAACCCCCAAACATAACCTGTGCCCCCTACCGAGACCTCACCTCTATATAACCCCCAAACATAACCTGTGCCCCCTACCGAGACCTCACCTCTATATAACCCCCAAACATAAGCTGTGCCCCCTACCGAGACCTCACCTCTATATAACCCCCAAACATAACCTGTGCCCCCTACCGAGACCTCACCTCTATATAACCCCCAAACATAAGCTGTGCCCCCTACCGAGACCTCACCTCTATATAACCCCCAAACATAACCTGTGCCCCCTACCGAGACCTCACCTCTATATAACCCCCAAACATAACCTGTGCCCCCTACCGAGACCTCACCTCTATATAACCCCCAAACATAACCTGTGCCCCCTACCGAGACCTCACCTCTATATAACCCCCAAACACAAGCTGTGCCCCCTACCAAGACCTCACCTCTATATAACCCCCAAACACAAGCTGTGCCCCCTACCGAGACCTCACCTCTATATAACCCCCAAACATAACCTGTGCCCCCTACCGAGACCTCACCTCTATATAACCCCCAAACACAAGCTGTGCCCCCTACCGAGACCTCACCTCTATATAACCCCCAAACATAACCTGTGCCCCCTACCGAGACCTCACCTCTATATAACCCCCAAACATAAGCTGTGCCTCCTACCGAGACCTCACCTCTATATAACCCCCAAACACAAGATGTGCCCCCTACCGAGACCTCACCTCTATATAACCCCCAAACACAAGATGTGCCCCCTACCGAGACCTCACCTCTATATAACCCCCAAACATAAGCTGTGCCCCCTACCGAGACCTCACCTCTATATAACCCCCAAACACAAGCTGTGCCCCCTACCGAGACCTCACCTCTATATAACCCCCAAACATAAGATGTGCCCCCTACCGAGACCTCACCTCTATATAACCCCCAAACATAAGATGTGCCCCCTACCGAGACCTCACCTCTATATAACCCCCAAACACAAGCTGTGCCCCCTACCGAGACCTCACCTCTATATAACCCCCAAACACAAGCTGTGCCCCCTACCAAGACCTCACCTCTATATAACCCCCAAACACAAGCTGTGCCCCCTACCGAGACCTCACCTCTATATAACCCCCAAACATAAGATGTGCCCCCTACCGAGACCTCACCTCTATATAACCCCCAAACACAAGCTGTGCCCCCTACCGAGACCTCACCACTATATAACCCCCAAACATAAGCTGTGCCCCCTACCGAGACCTCACCTCTATATAACCCCCAAACATAACCTGTGCCCCCTACCGAGACCTCACCTCTATATAACCCCCAAACACAAGCTGTGCCCCCTACCGAGACCTCACCTCTATATAACCCCCAAACATAAGCTGTGCCCCCTACCGAGACCTCACCTCTATATAACCCCCAAACATAACCTGTGCCCCCTACCGAGACCTCACCTCTATATAACCCCCAAACACAAGCTGTGCCCCCTACCGAGACCTCACCTCTATATAACCCCCAAACACAAGCTGTGCCCCTACCGAGACCTCACCTCTATATAACCCCCAAACACAAGATGTGCCCCCTACCGAGACCTCACCTCTATATAACCCCCAAACATAAGATGTGCCCCCTACCGAGACCTCACCTCTATATAACCCCCAAACACAAGCTGTGCCCCCTACCGAGACCTCACCTCTATATAACCCCAAACACAAGCTATGCCCCCTACCGAGACCTCACCTCTATATAACCCCCAAACACAAGCTGTGCCCCCTACCGAAACCTCACCTCTATATAACCCCCAAACATAAGATGTGCCCCCTACCGAGACCTCACCTCTATATAACCCCCAAACATAACCTGTGCCCCCTACCGAGACCTCACCTCTATATAACCCCCAAACACAAGCTGTGCCCCCTACCGAGACCTCACCTCTATATAACCCCCAAACATAAGCTGTGCCCCCTACCGAGACCTCACCTCTATATAACCCCCAAACACAAGCTGTGCCCCCTACCGAGACCTCACCTCTATATAACCCCCAAACATAAGCTGTGCCCCCTACCGAGACCTCACCTCTATATAACCCCCAAACACAAGCTATGCCCCCTACCGAGACCTCACCTCTATATAACCCCCAAACATAACCTGTGCCCCCTACCGAGACCTCACCTCTATATAACCCCCAAACATAACCTGTGCCCCCTACCGAGACCTCACCTCTATATAACCCCCAAACACAAGCTGTGCCCCCTACCGAGACCTCACCTCTATATAACCCCCAAACACAAGCTGTGCCCCCTACCGAGACCTCACCTCTATATAACCCCCAAACATAACCTGTGCCCCCTACCGAGACCTCACCTCTATATAACCCCCAAACATAAGCCGTGCCCCCTACCGAGACCTCACCTCTATATAACCCCCAAACATAAGCTGTGCCCCCTACCGAGACCTCACCTCTATATAACCCCCAAACATAAGCTGTGCCCCCTACCGAGACCTCACCTCTATATAACCCCCAAACATAAGCTGTGCCCCCTACCGAGACCTCACCTCTATATAACCCCCAAACATAACCTGTGCCCCCTACCGAGACCTCACCTCTATATAACCCCCAAACACAAGCTGTGCCCCCTACCGAGACCTCACCTCTATATAACCCCCAAACATAAGCTGTGCCCCCTACCGAGACCTCACCTCTATATAACCCCCAAACACAAGCTGTGCCCCCTACCGAGACCTCACCTCTATATAACCCCCAAACATAAGCTGTGCCCCCTACCGAGACCTCACCTCTATATAACCCCCAAACATAAGCTGTGCCCCCTACCGAGACCTCTCCTCTATATAACCCCCAAACATAACCTGTGCCCCCTACCGAGACCTCACCTCTATATAACCCCCAAACACAAGCTGTGCCCCCTACCGAGACCTCACCTCTATATAACCCCCAAACACAAGCTGTGCCCCCTACCAAGACCTCACCTCTATATAACCCCCAAACATAACCTGTGCCCCCTACCGAGACCTCACCTCTATATAACCCCCAAACATAACCTGTGCCCCCTACCGAGACCTCACCTCTATATAACCCCCAAACACAAGCTGTGCCCCCTACCGAGACCTCACATCTATATAACCCCCAAACACAAGATGTGCCCCCTACCGAGACCTCACCTCTATATAACCCCCAAACATAACCTGTGCCCCCTACCGAGACCTCACCTCTATATAACCCCCAAACACAAGCTGTGCCCCCTACCGAGACCTCACCTCTATATAACCCCCAAACACAAGCTGTGCCCCCTACCGAGACCTCACCTCTATATAACCCCCAAACACAAGATGTGCCCCCTACCGAGACCTCACCTCTATATAACCCCCAAACATAAGATGTGCCCCCTACCGAGACCTCACCTCTATATAACCCCCAAACATAAGCCGTGCCCCCTACCGAGACCTCACCTCTATATAACCCCCAAACACAAGCTGTGCCCCCTACCGAGACCTCACCTCTATATAACCCCCAAACATAAGATGTGCCCCCTACCGAGACCTCACCTCTATATAACCCCCAAACATAAGATGTGCCCCCTACCGAGACCTCACCTCTATATAACCCCCAAACACAAGCTGTGCCCCCTACCGAGACCTCACCTCTATATAACCCCCAAACATAAGCTGTGCCCCCTACCGAGACCCCACCTCTATATAACCCCCAAACATAAGATGTGCCCCCTACCGAGACCTCACCTCTATATAACCCCCAAACATAAGATGTGCCCCCTACCGAGACCTCACCTCTATATAACCCCCAAACATAACCTGTGCCCCCTACCGAGAGCTCACCTCTATATAACCCCCAAACATAACCTGTGCCCCCTACCGAGACCTCACCTCTATATAACCCCCAAACATAAGCTGTGCCCCCTACCGAGACCTCACCTCTATATAACCCCCAAACATAAGCTGTGCCCCCTACCGAGACCTCACCTCTATATAACCCCCAAACACAAGCTATGCCCCCTACCGAGACCTCACCTCTATATAACCCCCAAACACAAGCCGTGCCCCCTACCGAGACCTCACCTCTATATAACCCCCAAACATAACCTACCCCCTACCGAGACCTCACCTCTACATGGCCCCCACATAAGCTGTGCCCCCTGTGTGTTGCTTTCTGCCCGCTGTTACTCTATAGAACCCCCACTTAAGCTGCGGGCACTCCTAGTCCCCCCCCACACTTCTGTTAGGGAGCCCCCCACCTAAGTTGTCCCTCCTTCTAGGCCACACTTACCTCTTAAAAGCTTCACCAAGTATAATCGACCTATGAAGTCCTCCCCTTACTCTGTGCCTCTTATGTCCCTTTCCAGATTCACTTGTATAAAATGTCCCTGAGAATGCGGCACTCGAGTCCCTGCGCCCCCCACCTACGAAGGAAAGAGGGTCACATCCTGAATGTTCATTACCTGCTCTGTGATCTTCCAGGAATGAGAGGAACGTGCTCGTCCTTCCAGATTTCCTGCAGCTTCTTCAATGACAATATCAGGACAGGAAACCGTCAGATGCCGTCTAAAGTAGAAAAGCAACAAAGACAATAAGAAAACTGAGAAGAATATGGATGGGCCATCTAAGGGATATGAAGAAAAGAAGCAGAGGGGCCGGCAGGGCCCTAAAATCTCCCCTCTTCTCCTGACACTGAAGGAGCAGCTGCTCCCCCGGGTCTGCACCTCTGCAAGGAGAACAACCTGAGAACCCGAGGAATGGGGGGCAATGCTACAATTACCTCTCCCTCTCCCCCATTATCAAGTCATGAACCCAGCTCAGACTCCAGGGTACCACCCTACGGAAAAGTCCTGGCGTCAGTCTGGAAACGGCTTTGAGGAACCTCCTAATCTCAGCTGATATGTGGTCAAGAGAAGTCCTAGAAACTGCCACCGGAAACCCAACCAGCTCTGCCGGGGGGAAACATCAAATACCTGACGTACGAGGATGGAAAGAGACTTTCAGGCTTCTCTTAGCTCCCCCGTAACTTCGGGATTTCCCACCTGTATGAATTAGTTACGCTAAAGTCTCCACTTTCCTGTCCACTTCTTGGAAGGAGCACTGACACCTCATGGATGATCCACGCCATAAAGCGAGAAGGATTCCAGGAACGGACCAATTTCTTCCTGTGCAACAGATCCACCCCCGAGGAACCTCATCGCCAGCAGATCTGTGGACAAAAACTCCTAGAAAAATCCTACAAAACAAGAATCATCTTCCCCTTATTTGCCTTGAAGCAAATCTTCTCTCTCCGGTTCTTCAGGACGACGGATGCCCCCGGCATTGTGAGCCACAGGACGTGATCTTCATCGGTGGCCTTCAGATCTTCAAGTATTACTTCACTCTTTTTCTGGTAGACACGGATGGTAAATCTCACAGGTACACGGCCATTAAGTCGTGGGCAAATCTGCAGTTCAGGGGCAGCTGCAATTCAGCCCTAGATCTCAAGAATATTATCATCACACCCCCATGGGCAAGAAGGTCCAAGAACGTCAGGCAAGGGGTCTCATTTCCAGCTTTGAGAGCTTCTACTCAGAATTTCAAGCCTCTCTATAGCTGCTCATTACCTTGTCCATCCCGAGACGGAGGACGACTGACCAACAGATGGACCAAAGTCCTGAAGAACATCCTGAAGAAGAACAGGTTACCAGACCTTTCTATGTAAACATCTACTAGAATGGAGAATGTTATGGCCGGTCATGGTCATCATCCCCGAAAGTTGACAACACGTGTTACAAACCCACATATTAGGCCCTGTTCACATCACATTTGTGATGTACGTTTAGCGTGTACACCAGGAAAGCTCCCGCCTACGTGCTAAACGTGTTCTTAGGGCTTCATTACCCCGATAGAGGCCAAAGAGTGCCCTTTTGTCCTTCAGCGGGCTTGTATACATCGGAATACTGTCAAACAGATGCCCATAATAGCCTATAAGTGACAGAAGCATCACACGGATGCCTAACAGTGGCATACATCAATCACCATATAGGATTGGCTCATCGTATACATCATGAACAGATCCCATGATAGTCACAGTCCCATTGAACCAATACGTTGAGATCTTTTACCAGCATGTACGCGAAACCAAGGCCAAAAACGTCATGTGAATGGGGCTTTAGACCCATAAGAGCGACATTGAAGATAATATGAAATCAATCATTCACACTGAAGAACCCTCATTCCCAGACGACCTTGTCACCGTCTTGCCTTGTGGATAATACGAAAAAGCTCGTTACAAAAAAACTAACAGTGAAGGATCGATCGAGAGAGAACTACCACCAATCTCTATCTCTGGGACCCTGGTTTTTCCCCAAAAAATTCTATGTTTAACCTTTTTCATATAAAGTGAAAATCATAGTAGGGGGGAAAATGAAGACCCTTCAAACAAAAGGATCTGCAGACAGTCAAGACAAGAAACGGAGAAAAAAAAACAAACGAGTTTGTGGTGGGAGGAGTGGGACCCCTCAAACCCCCCAACAGGGACGGTCTAACAACACCTAGAATAGGTTTGTAGTCCGTGGAGTCCTGAAACGTTATCCAGCAATGCCAGCTCCGTAGAAAAGTCTCATGTCGATTATTGATTTGAGAAGTCAGATCCTCCATACGTCTCAGATCCTCCACTTTGGGAATTTAAAGTCTCAGAGAAGGTCGATCTGAACGTCTCCATAAAGCTGAAGTGCCGCCTCTAACTGCAGCTACAAGGTGTCCCATGATAGGACTTGATAGGAATGTCACTGTGATGAAGCAGGAAAAAACCCCAGAAACAAACGCAACACGAGAAGGTGGATAAGATTCTCCAAGAAGGAGCCAGGAGAGATCCCTCCGCATCGTGGCAGCGCCAACACTCAGAGGGAATGGTGGGCATTAAAGCATGTAGTCTGGGAAGAACTGTATACCATCTAGAGAGTAGTTTGTAGCCTCCCTCTTAAAAGCAGCTTGAAATAGAGAAGTTATGGGCTAAACGGTATGATCTGGTTCTATGGATTTCAGAAAAGGACAAATTTAAGTCCCTCTCCTAGGTCAGTAAAAAAGGAGTGTGGAGGCTGAGCCGGAGGAGACACCAACATGGCAGGGATCAAGGGAATTCCCACGGGGCCGGAGCCCAAAAAGAGAGTTTCCAATGGTGCTGTACAAAGTATTGATGTGGCAGGGGGGGGGGGGGGGCAAGAAGTGGAGAAGTCGGGGCTCAGAAGTAGAATTTAAAGCTTCTATGGAAGGTCCAGTGTAGTTTGTATAAATGAGAGGCACGGAAGTGGCCATTAGTGAACCACTGGTGGAAGATACGGGGTCAGCCTGACCAGCAGTAAATGCCGGATTTTTCAGAATGTGAAACATGGGCGTGGGATGGGGGAAAGAAGGCCTGTGTTTGTTTTTTTTTTTATGTGGGACAGGAGGTAGGGTGTGGCGGGACAAGTTGAAGAACAGTATCCAGCCAGGGGGCAACTATTAGCCCATGGAGGACACAGCCTGTTCTGGCCTTATAGACACAGACCCTTTTTTCAAATCTGACAAGTCTTACTTTATGTGGTAATAACTTTGGAATGCTTTTACTTATCCAAGCGATTTGGAGTCTGTTTTGTCGTGACACATTGTACTTTATGTTAGAGGTAAAATTTGGTCAATACATTGTGTTTATTTGTGAAAAACACAAATTTTGAGAAAATTTGCAAATGTACGGGCTGAGATAATACTGGGGAAAAGGACATACTAATCAATGCGGGGTGAGAAAGTGATCGGGTCTATGTAGGCTGACTGCAGTAAGGGAAGGTGGATGGGATAAGGGGGTACAATGACAATGGGATGGGTAGAGGAGGCGCCGTGCCTCGATGAGATGGAGTTCTCGTAATGTGAATTTATCTTTATAAAGTGAGACACAGGGAAGATGAGATGTGTCCCAAGTGGATCCGATGCCTGGTTGCGGCCCTTCCCCGAGAAGCACGTTTTCCTGGAAGGCAGGTTGGCCGGAGGTTGGGGCTGAGCCCCTATTTGAATTGACCCAGTGACATTAGTGATAACAGAATAAAAAGATCTACACAGTGAACCTCCCAATAGTTCAGAGTCTTCCTTATGTTTTATCCCACATTAAAATTGATGACTTCACGTAAGATCACAGATTGCCTAATCCTCTCAGTACAGGTTGTAAACATTGTTATCTTCTTATGACTTGGAAAGTAAAGACTTATATAACACGGTATTGGCGACTCTACATGACTCAGTCTCGCTGAAAGGTATAAGAATATGCTGAGTCTCAGAATAAAGGAGGGCGGTCAGCAACAGATCCCGTTATCAAACTCAATTTCTGAGAATTTTATCCAACTGTTCCTACTACCAAAATCTCTCTAGAGACAGCGGGTCAGGAATGCTTGTTACCCATAGCGGGTACCGGAGCCCATCGTATAGACCTTTAAGAGTCATGATTGACTCTTTAACGTGTAACTTCTGACCACCCATTACAGACGTTCACAGTCTGCACATTCAGCAAAAAAAGATTATTACTAGTTCTAAGAATTTCATATTAAAATGTCATTATTTTACATAGACACAAGGGGACAGCGATGGGCACTACATTCGCCCCATGCTATGCTTATCTTTATAGGGCGGCTTTGGGGATGAAAGAGCTATATTTAGACATAAAGTATATTAGTATATGATGTAGTGTGTTCTATTGGTGACATCCTATTGATTTGGAAAGGATCAGAACATTTTCTAAAACATTAGCTGACATCTTGAATAATACCCGGGGTCCACATTCCACTTCGCGTATGAGCACAGGAGACAACATTATTTTTTAGACCTCTAATTAGATCATGTTAATAGCAAGGTCCAAACTGAAAACCAAATATAATTACAGCCACTTCTACAGCACCCCGCATTCATAAAACCATCACCTGCTGCCGTACAATATGAGGGGGAGTTGCAGACTGAAGTCAGGTGAAGACCCCAGAAAATCTCCAGCTTGGGGAGAGGAGGCCGACCAGCCTCTTTCTATTCTGAATCTTTGAATTTTTTTCTATGGACAGAAAAGTAAGGAATTGTTATACAAGCGATTCCCCAATGACTGGTAATAGGAGGAGCAGCACACTGAGGGTCACCGTGATGACTCCTCCCACTACAGGGTGAAACAGGAGGAAAAATTGTAAGGTACAGGGATGACTCCTCCCACTACAGGGCGACACAGGAGGAAGAATTGTGAGGTACAAGGATGGCTCCTCCCACTACAGGGCGACAAAGGAGGAAGGATTGTGAGGTACAGGGATGGCTCCTCCCACTACAGGGTGACACAGGAGGAAGGATTGTGAGGTACAGGGATGGCTCCTTCCACTACAGGGCGACACAGGAGGAAGGATTGTGAGGTACAGGGATGGCTCCTCCCACTACAGGGTGACACAGGAGTAAAGATTGTGAGGTATAGGGATGGCTCCTCCCACTACAGGGCGACACAGGAGGAAGGATTGTGAGGTACAGGGATGGCTCCTCCCACTACAGGGCGACAAAGGAGTAAGGCTTGTGAGGTACAGGGATGGCTCCTCCCACTACAGAGTGACACAGGAGGAAGGATTGTGAGGTATAGGGATGGCTCCTCCCACTACAGGGCGACACAGGAGGAAGGATTGTGAGGTACAGGGATGGCTCCTCCCACTACAGGGCGACACTCACCTCCTCACTGCTGCAGGAGAGACTGCTCTGCGGGGATGCTGCTCACTACTCTCATCATTGTCTCCGTCCTTGGTGAAATCTGCAGAAAAATAACACAAAGTTCACACCTGAATACACTCATAAAGTCATTATGCAAATGAGACGCATTAACCCTGCAATGCCTGAACAAAGTAAGAGAAGAGGTGACCTCCAGGACAGCACAGAGAGAGAGCAGAGACCTCCAGGACAGCATAGAGAGAGAGAGCAGAGACCTCCAGGACAGCACAGAGAGAGAGAGCAGAGACCTCCAGGACAGCATAGAGAGAGAGCAGAGACCTCCAGGACAGCACAGAGAGAGAGCAGAGACCTCCAGGACAGCACAGAGAGAGCAGAGACCTCCAGGACAGCACAGAGAGAGCAGAGACCTCCAGGACAGCACAGACCTCCAGGACAGCACAGAGAGAGCAGAGACCTCCAGGACAGCACAGAGAGAGAGAGCAGAGACCTCCAGGACAGAATAGAGAGCAGAGACTTCCAGGACAGCACAGAGAGAGCAGAGACCTCCAGGACAGCACAGAAAGAGAGCAGAGACCTCCAGGACAGCATATAGAGAGAGAGAGAGAGAGCAGAGACATCCAGGACAGCATAGAGAGAGGGAGAGCAGAGACCTCCAGGACAGCACAGAGAGAGAGCAGAGACCTTCAGGACAGCACAGAGAGAGAGCAGAGACCTCCAGGACAGCACAGAGAGAGAGCAGAGACCTCCAGGACAGAATAGAGAGCAGAGACTTCCAGGACAGCACAGAGAGAGCAGAGACCTCCAGGACAGCATAGAGAGAGAGAGGGAGAGAGAGAGCAGAGACATCCAGGACAGCATAGAGAGAGGGAGAGCAGAGACCTCCAGGACAGCACAGAGAGAGAGCAGAGACCTCCAGGACAGCACAGAGAGAGAGCAGAGACTTCCAGGACAGCACAGAGAGAGCAGAGACCTCCAGGACAGCACAGAGAGAGAGAGCAGAGACCTCCAGGACAGAATAGAGAGAGAGAGAGAGCGCAGAGACCTCCAGGACAGCACAGAGAGAGAGCAGAGACCTCCAGGACAGCACAGAGAGAGAGCAGAGACCTCCAGGACAGCACAGAGAGAGAGCAGAGACCTCCAGGACAGCACAGAGAGAGAGCAGAGACCTCCAGGACAGCACAGAGAGAGAGAGCAGAGACCTCCAGGACAGCACAGAGAGAGAGCAGAAACCTCCAGGACAGCACAGAGAGAGAGCAGAGACCTCCAGGACAGCACAGAGAGAGAGCAGAGACCTCCAGGACAGCACAGAGAGGGAGCAGAGACCTCCAGGACAGCACAGAAAGAGAGCAGAGACCTCCAGGACAGCACAGAGAGAGCAGAGACATCAAGGACAGCACAGAGAGAGAGAGGAGACCTCCAGGACAGCACAGAGAGAGAGCAGAGACCTCCAGGATAGCATAGAGAGCAGAGACTTCCAGGACAGCAAAGAGAGAGCAGAGACCTCCAGGACAGCACAGAGAGAGAGAGAGCAGAGAACTCCAGGACAGCATAGAAAGAGAGAGAGAGCAGAGACCTCCAGGACAGCATAGAGAGAGAGAGAGAGAGAGAGAGCAGAGACCTCCAGGACAGCACAGAGAGAGAGCAGAGACCTCCAGGACAGCACAGAGAGAGAGCAGAGACCTCCAGGACAGCACAGAGAGAGAGCAGAGACCTCCAGGACAGCACAGAGAGAGAGAGCAGAGACCTCCAGGACAACACAGAGAGAGAGCAGAGACCTCCAGGATAGCACAGAGAGAGAGCAGAGACCTCCAGGACAGCACAGAGAGAGGAGAGACCTCCAGGACAGCACAGAGAGAGCAGAGACATCCAGGACAGCACAGAGAGAGAGCAGAGACCTCCAGGACAGCACAGAGAGAGCAGAGACCTCCAGGACAGCATAGAGAGAGAGCAGAGACTTCCAGGACAGCACAGAGAGAGCAGAGACCTCCAGGACAGCACAGAGAGAGAGAGCAGAGACCTCCAGGACAGAATAGAGAGAGAGAGAGAGAGCGCAGAGACCTCCAGGACAGCACAGAGAGAGAGCAGAGACCTCCAGGACAGCACAGAGAGAGAGCAGAGACCTCCAGGACAGCACAGAGAGAGAGAGCAGAGACCTCCAGGACAGCACAGAGAGAGAGCAGAGTCCACCAGGACAGCACAGAGAGAGAGCAGAGACCTCCATGACAGCACAGAGAAAGAGAAGACCTCCAGGACAGCACAGAGAGAGAGCAGAGACCTCCAGGACAGCACAGAGAGAGAGCAGAGACCTCCAGGACAGAATAGAGAGCAGAGACTTCCAGGAGAGCACAGAGAGAGAGAGCAGAGACCTCCAGGACAGCACAGAGAGAGAGAGCAGAGACCTCCAGGACAGCACAGAGAGAGCAGAGACCTCCAGGACAGCACAGAGAGAGCAGAGACCTCCAGGACAGCACAGAGAGAGAGCAGAGACCTCCAGGACAGCATAGAGAGCAGAGACTTCCAGGACAGCACAGAGAGAGCAGAGACCTCCAGGACAGCATAGAGAGAGAGAGCAGAGACCTCCAGGACAGCATAGAGAGAGAGCAGAGACCTCCAGGACAGCATAGAGAGAGAGCAAAGACCTCCAGGACAGCATAGAGAGAGAGAGAAGACCTCCAGGACAGTACAGAGAGAGAGAGAGAGCGCAGAGACCTCAGGGACAGCACAAAGAGAGAGAGCAGAGACCTCCAGGACAGCACAGAGAGAGCAGAGACCACCAGGACAACACAGAGAGAGCAGAGACCTCCAGGACAGAACAGAGAGAGAGCAAAGACCTCCAGGACAGCATAGAGAGCAGAGACCACCAGGACAGCACAGAGAGAGAGAGCAGAGACCTCCAGGACAGCATAGAGAGCAGAGATCTCCAGGAGAGCACAGAGAGAGAGCAGAGACCTCCAGGACAGCACAGCGAGAGAGCAGAGACCTCCAGGACAGCACAGAGAGAGAGAGCAGAGACCTCCTGGACAGCACAGAGAGAGAGAGCAGAGACCTCCTGGACAGCACAGAGAGAGAGAGCAGAGACCTCCAGGACAGCACAGAGAGAGAGAGAGCAGAGACCTCCAGGACAGCACAGAGAGAGAGCAGAGACCTCCAGGACAGCATAGAGAGAGAGCAGAGACTTCCAGGACAGCACAGAGAGAGAGCAGAGACCTCCAGGACAGCACAGAGAGAGAGAGCAGAGACCTCCAGGACAGCATAGAGAGCAGAGATCTCCAGGAGAGCACAGAGAGAGAGCAGAGACCTCCAGGACAGCACAGCGAGAGAGCAGAGACCTCCAGGACAGCACAGAGAGAGAGAGCAGAGACCTCCTGGACAGCACAGAGAGAGAGAGCAGAGACCTCCTGGACAGCACAGAGAGAGAGAGCAGAGACCTCCAGGACAGCACAGAGAGAGAGAGAGCAGAGACCTCCAGGACAGCACAGAGAGAGAGCAGAGACCTCCAGGACAGCATAGAGAGAGAGCAGAGACCTCCAGGACAGCACAGAGAGAGAGCAGAGACCTCCAGGACAGCACAGAGAGAGAGAGCAGAGACCTCCAGGACAGCATAGAGAGAGAGAGAGAGAGAGAGAGCAGAGACTTCCAGGACAGCACAGAGGGAGAGCAGAGACCTCCAGGACAGCACAGAGAGAGAGCAGAGACCTCCAGGACAGCACAGAGAGAGAGAGCAGAGACCTCCAGGACAGCATAGAGAGAGAGAGAGAGAGAGCGCAGAGACCTCCAGGACAGCACAGAGAGAGAGAGCAGAGATCTCCAGGACAGCACAGAGAGAGAGCAGAGACCTCCAGGACAGCACAGAGAGCAGAGACCACCAGGACAGCACAGAGAGAGAGCAGAGTCCACCAGGACAGCACAGAGAGAGAGCAGGGACCTCCATGACAGCACAGAGAAAGAGAAGACCTCCAGGACAGCACAGAGAGAGAGAGCAGAGACCTCCAGGACAGCACAGAGAGAGAGCAGAGACCTCCAGGACAGAATAGAGAGCAGAGACTTCCAGGAGAGCACAGAGAGAGAGAGCAGAGACCTCCAGGACAGCACAGAGAGAGAGAGCAGAGACCTCCAGGACAGCACAGAGAGAGCAGAGACCTCCAGGACAGCACAGAGAGAGCAGAGACCTCCAGGACAGCACAGAGAGAGCAGAGACCTCCAGGACAGCACAGAGAGAGAGCAGAGACCTCCAGGACAGCATAGAGAGCAGAGACTTCCAGGACAGCACAGAGAGAGCAGAGACCTCCAGGACAGCATAGAGAGAGAGAGCAGAGACCTCCAGGACAGCATAGAGAGAGAGCAGAGACCTCCAGGACAGCATAGAGAGAGAGCAGAGACCTCCAGGACAGCATAGAGAGAGAGAGAGAGAGAGAGAAGACCTCCAGGACAGTACAGAGAGAGAGAGAGAGAGCGCAGAGACCTCAGGGACAGCACAAAGAGAGAGAGCAGAGACCTCCAGGACAGCACAGAGAGAGCAGAGACCACCAGGACAGCGCAGAGAGAGCAGAGACCTCCAGGACAGAACAGAGAGAGAGCAAAGACCTCCAGGACAGCATAGAGAGCAGAGACCACCAGGACAGCACAGAGAGAGAGCAGAGACCTCCAGGACAGCAGAGAGCAGAGACTTCCAGGACAGCACAGAGAGAGAGCAGAGACCTCCAGGACAGCACAGAGAGAGCAGAGACCTCCAGGACAGCACAGAGAGAGCAGAGACCTCCAGGACAGCACAGAGAGAGCAGAGACCTCCAGGACAGCACAGAGAGAGCAGAGACCTCCAGGACAGCACAGAGAGAGAGCAGAGACCTCCAGGACAGCATAGAGAGCAGAGACTTCCAGGACAGCACAGAGAGAGCAGAGACCTCCAGGACAGCATAGAGAGAGAGAGCAGAGACCTCCAGGACAGCATAGAGAGAGAGCAAAGACCTCCAGGACAGCACAGAGAGAGAGAGAAGACCTCCAGGACAGCACAGAGAGAGAGAGAAGACCTCCAGGACAGTACAGAGAGAGAGAGAGAGCGCAGAGACCTCAGGGACAGCACAAAGAGAGAGAGCAGAGACCTCCAGGACAGCACAGAGAGAGCAGAGACCACCAGGACAGCACAGAGAGAGAGCAGAGACCTCCAGGACAGCAGAGAGCAGAGACTTCCAGGACAGCACAGAGAGAGAGCAGAGACCTCCAGGACAGCACAGAGAGAGAGAGCAGAGACCTCCAGGACAGCATAGAGAGCAGAGATCTCCAGGAGAGCACAGAGAGAGAGCAGAGACCTCCAGGACAGCACAGCGAGAGAGCAGAGACCTCCAGGACAGCACAGAGAGAGAGAGCAGAGACCTCCAGGACAGCACAGAGAGAGAGAGCAGAGACCTCCAGGACAGCACAGAGAGAGAGTAGAGACCTCCAGGACAGCACAGAGAGAGAGCAGAGACCTCCAGGACAGCATAGCGAGAGAGCAGAGACCTCCAGGACAGCACAGAGAGAGAGAGCAGAGACCTCCAGGACAGCATAGAGAGAGAGCAGAGACCTCCAGGACAGCATAGAGAGAGAGCAGAGACCTCCAGGACAGCATAGAGAGAGAGAGAGAGAGAGAAGACCTCCAGGACAGTACAGAGAGAGAGAGAGAGCGCAGAGACCTCAGGGACAGCACAAAGAGAGAGAGCAGAGACCTCCAGGACAGCACAGAGAGAGCAGAGACCACCAGGACAGCGCAGAGAGAGCAGAGACCTCCAGGACAGAACAGAGAGAGAGCAGAGACCACCAGGACAGCACAGAGAGAGAGCAGAGACCTCCAGGACAGCAGAGAGCAGAGACTTCCAGGACAGCACAGAGAGAGAGCAGAGACCTCCAGGACAGCACAGAGAGAGCAGAGACCTCCAGGACAGCACAGAGAGAGCAGAGACCTGCAGGACAGCACAGAGAGAGCAGAGACCTCCAGGACAGCACAGAGAGAGCAGAGACCTCCAGGACAGCACAGAGAGAGAGCAGAGACCTCCAGGACAGCATAGAGAGCAGAGACTTCCAGGACAGCACAGAGAGAGCAGAGACCTCCAGGACAGCATAGAGAGAGAGAGCAGAGACCTCCAGGACAGCATAGAGAGAGAGCAAAGACCTCCAGGACAGCACAGAGAGAGAGAGAAGACCTCCAGGACAGCACAGAGAGAGAGAGAAGACCTCCAGGACAGTACAGAGAGAGAGAGAGAGCGCAGAGACCTCAGGGACAGCACAAAGAGAGAGAGCAGAGACCTCCAGGACAGCACAGAGAGAGCAGAGACCACCAGGACAGCGCAGAGAGAGCAGAGACCACCAGGACAGCACAGAGAGAGAGCAGAGACCTCCAGGACAGCAGAGAGCAGAGACTTCCAGGACAGCACAGAGAGAGAGCAGAGACCTCCAGGACAGCACAGAGAGAGAGAGCAGAGACCTCCAGGACAGCATAGAGAGCAGAGATCTCCAGGAGAGCACAGAGAGAGAGCAGAGACCTCCAGGACAGCACAGCGAGAGAGCAGAGACCTCCAGGACAGCACAGAGAGAGAGAGCAGAGACCTCCAGGACAGCACAGAGAGAGAGAGCAGAGACCTCCAGGACAGCATAGAGAGCAGAGACTTCCAGGACAGCACAGAGAGAGCAGAGACCTCCAGGACAGCATAGAGAGAGAGAGCAGAGACCTCCAGGACAGCATAGAGAGAGAGCAGAGACCTCCAGGACAGCATAGAGAGAGAGCAGAGACCTCCAGGACAGCATAGAGAGAGAGAGAGAGAGAGAGAAGACCTCCAGGACAGTACAGAGAGAGAGAGAGAGAGCGCAGAGACCTCAGGGACAGCACAAAGAGAGAGAGCAGAGACCTCCAGGACAGCACAGAGAGAGCAGAGACCACCAGGACAGCGCAGAGAGAGCAGAGACCTCCAGGACAGAACAGAGAGAGAGCAAAGACCTCCAGGACAGCATAGAGAGCAGAGACCACCAGGACAGCACAGAGAGAGAGCAGAGACCTCCAGGACAGCAGAGAGCAGAGACTTCCAGGACAGCACAGAGAGAGAGCAGAGACCTCCAGGACAGCACAGAGAGAGCAGAGACCTCCAGGACAGCACAGAGAGAGCAGAGACCTCCAGGACAGCACAGAGAGAGCAGAGACCTCCAGGACAGCACAGAGAGAGCAGAGACCTCCAGGACAGCACAGAGAGAGAGCAGAGACCTCCAGGACAGCATAGAGAGCAGAGACTTCCAGGACAGCACAGAGAGAGCAGAGACCTCCAGGACAGCATAGAGAGAGAGAGAGAGCAGAGACCTCCAGGACAGCATAGAGAGAGAGCAAAGACCTCCAGGACAGCACAGAGAGAGAGAGAAGACCTCCAGGACAGCACAGAGAGAGAGAGAAGACCTCCAGGACAGTACAGAGAGAGAGAGAGAGCGCAGAGACCTCAGGGACAGCACAAAGAGAGAGAGCAGAGACCTCCAGGACAGCACAGAGAGAGCAGAGACCACCAGGACAGCGCAGAGAGAGCAGAGACCACCAGGACAGCACAGAGAGAGAGCAGAGACCTCCAGGACAGCAGAGAGCAGAGACTTCCAGGACAGCACAGAGAGAGAGCAGAGACCTCCAGGACAGCACAGAGAGAGAGAGCAGAGACCTCCAGGACAGCATAGAGAGCAGAGATCTCCAGGAGAGCACAGAGAGAGAGCAGAGACCTCCAGGACAGCACAGCGAGAGAGCAGAGACCTCCAGGACAGCACAGAGAGAGAGAGCAGAGACCTCCAGGACAGCACAGAGAGAGAGAGCAGAGACCTCCAGGACAGCACAGAGAGAGAGTAGAGACCTCCAGGACAGCACAGAGAGAGAGAGCAGAGACCTCCAGGACAGCACAGAGAGAGAGTAGAGACCTCCAGGACAGCACAGAGAGAGCAGAGACCACCAGGACAGCGCAGAGAGAGCAGAGACCACCAGGACAGCACAGAGAGAGAGCAGAGACCTCCAGGACAGCAGAGAGCAGAGACTTCCAGGACAGCACAGAGAGAGAGCAGAGACCTCCAGGACAGCACAGAGAGAGAGAGCAGAGACCTCCAGGACAGCATAGAGAGCAGAGATCTCCAGGAGAGCACAGAGAGAGAGCAGAGACCTCCAGGACAGCACAGCGAGAGAGCAGAGACCTCCAGGACAGCACAGAGAGAGAGAGCAGAGACCTCCAGGACAGCACAGAGAGAGAGAGCAGAGACCTCCAGGACAGCACAGAGAGAGAGCAGAGACCTCCAGGACAGCACAGAGAGAGAGCAGAGACCTCCAGGACAGCATAGCGAGAGAGCAGAGACCTCCAGGACAGCACAGAGAGAGAGAGCAGAGACCTCCTGGACAGCACAGAGAGAGAGAGCAGAGACCTCCTGGACAGCACAGAGAGAGAGAGCAGAGACCTCCAGGACAGCACAGAGAGAGAGAGAGCAGAGACCTCCAGGACAGCATAGAGTGCAGAGACTTCCAGGACAGCACAGAGGGAGAGCAGAGACCTCCAGGACAGCACAGAGAGAGAGAGCAGAGACCTCCAGGACAGCACAGAGAGAGAGTAGAGACCTCCAGGACAGCACAGAGAGAAAGCAGAGACCTCCAGGACAGCACAGAGAGAGCAGAGACCTCCAGGACAGCATAGAGAGAGAGCAGAGACCTCTAGGACAGCACAGAGAGACAGAGAGAGAGAGCGTAGAGACCTCCAGGACTACACAGAGAGAGAGCAGAGAGAGAGAGCGCAGAGACCTCTAGGACAGCACAGAGAGACAGAGAGAGAGAGCGCAGAGACCTCTAGGACAGCACAGAGAGACAGAGAGAGAGCGCAGAGACCTCCAGGACAAGACAGAGAGAGAGCAGAGACCTCCAGGACAGCACAGAGAGAGAGAGAGAGAGAGAGAGCGCAGAGACCTCCAGGACAAGACAGAGAGAGAGCAGAGACCTCCACATCACAGTGACTCACAGGCAGTGAACACAAAGAGAGCAGGGGCCCAGGACACCCGGGTGTTACAGAAGACGGGGTGACCAGAATGATATGTCAGGTTGACCTCTCCTAGAGAACAGAGGAGAAATGTCTGGATGTCGGTGGATTTATGAGGGGAGTGACAACACTATAAAGGGTCTATAAAAGCAGTAACAAGCTGACGTGACCGCAACGACTGTAAAACCTGCATGACCCGGGCGTCACCAGAAATATTGTCACCGAACAGCCCGCAGTCAGGGGTCATACCCACAACAGCAGCGGGGGACAAGCCGTCTGCCCGTCACACCGACCCGTCACCGGACGTCACACCGACCCCGTCACCGGACGTCACACCGACCCCGTCACCGGACGTCACACCGACCCCGTCACCGGACGTCACACCGACCCCGTCACCGGAAGTCACACCGACACCGGACTTCACACCGACCCCGTCACCGGATGTCACACCCACCCTGTCACCGGACGTCACACCGACCCCGTCACTCCCCACATCTTCCATCTATCCGTCACCCCCATCACGTGTCCTCCTCACATCTTCCATCTATCCGTCACCCCCATCACGTGTCCTCCCCACATCTTCCATCTATCCGTCACCCCCATCACGTGTCCTCCCCACATCTTCCATCTATCCGTCACCCCCATCACGTGTCCTCCCCACATCTTCCATCTATCCGTCACCCCCATCACGTGTCCTCCCCACATCTTCCATCTATCCGTCACCCCCATCACGTGTCCTCCTCACATCTTCCATCTATCCGTCACCCCCATCACGTGTCCTCCCCACATCTTCCATCTATCCGTCACCCCCATCACGTGTCCTCCTCACATCTTCCATCTATCCGTCACCCCCATCACGTGTCCTCCCCACATCTTCCAGTCACCCCCATCACGTGTCCTCCCCACATCTTCCATCTATCCGTCACCCCCATCACGTGACCTCCCCACATCTTCCATCTATCCGTCACCCCCATCACGTGTCCTCCCCACATCTTCCATCTATCCGTCACCCCCATCACGTGTCCTCCTCACATCTTCCATCTATCCGTCACCCCCATCACGTGTCCTCCTCACATCTTCCATCTATCCGTCACCCCCATCACGTGTCCTCCTCACATCTTCCATCTATCCGTCACCCCCATCACGTGTCCTCCTCACATCTTCCATCTATCCGTCACCCCCATCACGTGTCCTCCTCACATCTTCCAACTATCCGTCACCCCCATCACGTGTCCTCCCCACATCTTCCATCTATCCGTCACCCCCATCACGTGTCCTCCCCACATCTTCCATCTATCCGTCACCCCCATCACGTGTCCTCCTCACATCTTCCATCTATCCGTCACCCCCATCACGTGTCCTCCCCACATCTTCCATCTATCCGTCACCCCCATCACGTGTCCTCCTCACATCTTCCATCTATCCGTCACCCCCATCACGTGTCCTCCCCACATCTTCCAGTCACCCCCATCACGTGTCCTCCCCACATCTTCCATCTATCCGTCACCCCCATCACGTGACCTCCCCACATCTTCCATCTATCCGTCACCCCCATCACGTGTCCTCCCCACATCTTCCATCTATCCGTCACCCCCATCACGTGTCCTCCTCACATCTTCCATCTATCCGTCACCCCCATCACGTGTCCTCCTCACATCTTCCATCTATCCGTCACCCCCATCACGTGTCCTCCTCACATCTTCCATCTATCCGTCACCCCCATCACGTGTCCTCCTCACATCTTCCATCTATCCGTCACCCCCATCACGTGTCCTCCTCACATCTTCCAACTATCCGTCACCCCCATCACGTGTCCTCCCCACATCTTCCATCTATCCGTCACCCCCATCACGTGTCCTCCCCACATCTTCCATCTATACGTCACCCCCATCACGTGTCCTCCTCACATCTTCCATCTATCAGTCACCCCTATCACGTGTCCTCCCCACATCTTCCATCTATCCGTCACCCCCATCACGTGTCCTCCCCACATCTTCCATCTATCCGTCACCCCCATCACGTGTCCTCCCCACATCTTCCATCTATCCGTCACCCCCATCACGTGTCCTCCCCACATCTTCCATCTATCCGTCACCCCCATCACGTGTCCTCCCCACATCTTCCATCTATCCGTCACCCCCATCACGTGTCCTCCCCACATCTTCCATTTATCCGTCACCCCCATCACGTGTCCTCCTCACATCTTCCATCTATCCGTCACCCCCATCACGTGTCCTCCTCACATCTTCCATCTATCCGTCACCCCCATCACGTGTCCTCCTCACATCTTCCATCTATCCGTCACCCCCATCACGTGTCCTCCTCACATCTTCCATCTATCCGTCACCCCCATCACGTGTCCTCCTCACATCTTCCAACTATCCGTCACCCCCATCACGTGTCCTCCCCACATCTTCCATCTATCCGTCACCCCCATCACGTGTCCTCCCCACATCTTCCATCTATCAGTCACCCCTATCACGTGTCCTCCCCACATCTTCCATCTATCAGTCACCCCCATCACGTGTCCTCCCCACATCTTCCATCTATCAGTCACCCCTATCACGTGTCCTCCCCACATCTTCCATCTATCCGTCACCCCCATCACGTGTCCTCCCCACATCTTCCATCTATCCGTCACCCCCATCACGTGTCCTCCTCACATCTTCCATCTATCCGTCACCCCCATCACGTGTCCTCCCCACATCTTCCATCTATCCGTCACCCCCATCACGTGTCCTCCTCACATCTTCCATCTATCAGTCACCCCTATCACGTGTCCTCCCCACATCTTCCATCTATCCGTCACCCCCATCACGTGTCCTCCCCACATCTTCCATCTATCCGTCACCCCCATCACGTGTCCTCCCCACATCTTCCATCTATCCGTCACCCCCATCACGTGTCCTCCCCACATCTTCCATCTATCCGTCACCCCCATCACGTGTCCTCCTCACATCTTCCATCTATCCGTCACCCCCATCACGTGTCCTCCCCACATCTTCCATCTATCAGTCACCGCCATCACGTGTCCTCCCCACATCTTCCTTCTATCCGTCACCCCCATCACGTGTCCTCCTCACATCTTCCATCTATCCGTCACCCCCATCACGTGTCCTCCTCACATCTTCCATCTATCCGTCACCCCCATCACGTGTCCTCCTCACATCTTCCATCTATCCGTCACCCCCATCACGTGTCCTCCTCACATCTTCCATCTATCCGTCACCCCCATCACGTGTCCTCCTCACATCTTCCAACTATCCGTCACCCCCATCACGTGTCCTCCCCACATCTTCCATCTATCCGTCACCCCCATCACGTGTCCTCCTCACATCTTCCATCTATCCGTCACCCCCATCACGTGTCCTCCTCACATCTTCCATCTATCAGTCACCCCCATCACGTGTCCTCCCCACATCTTCCATCTATCCGTCACCCCCATCACGTGTCCTCCCCACATCTTCCATCTATCCGTCACCCCCATCACGTGTCCTCCTCACATCTTCCATCTATCCGTCACCCCCATCACGTGTCCTCCTCACATCTTCCATCTATCCGTCACCCCCATCACGTGTCCTCCTCACATCTTCCATCTATCCGTCACCCCCATCACGTGTCCTCCTCACATCTTCCATCTATCCGTCACCCCATCACGTGTCCTCCTCACATCTTCCATCTATCCGTCACCCCATCACGTGTCCACCTCACATCTTCCATCTATCAGTCACCCCCATCACGTGTCCTCCTCACATCTTCCATCTATCCGTCACCCCCATCACGTGTCCTCCTCACATCTTCCATCTATCCGTCACCCCCATCACGTGTCCTCCCCACATCTTCCATCTATCCGTCACCCCCATCACGTGTCCTCCTCACATCTTCCATCTATCCGTCACCCCCATCACGTGTCCTCCTCACATCTTCCATCTATCCGTCACCCCCATCACGTGTCCTCCTCACATCTTCCATCTATCAGTCACCCCCATCACGTGTCCTCCTCACATCTTCCAACTATCCGTCACCCCCATCACGTGTCCTCCCCACATCTTCCATCTATCAGTTACCCCCATCACGTGTCCTCCTCACATCTTCCATCTATCCGTCACCCCCATCACGTGTCCTCCCCACATCTTCCATCTATCCGTCACCCCCATCACGTGTCCTCCTCACATCTTCCATCTATCCGTCACCCCCATCACGTGTCCTCCTCACATCTTCCATCTATCCGTCACCCCCATCACGTGTCCTCCTCACATCTTCCATCTATCCGTCACCCCCATCACGTGTCCTCCTCACATCTTCCATCTATCCGTCACCCCCATCACGTGTCCTCCTCACATCTTCCATCTATCAGTCACCCCCATCACGTGTCCTCCTCACATCTTCCATCTATCCGTCACCCCCATCACGTGTCCTCCCCACATCTTCCATCTATCCGTCACCCCCGTCACGTGTCCTCCTCACATCTTCCATCTATCAGTCACCCCCATCACGTGTCCTCCTCACATCTTCCATCTATCCGTCACCCCCATCACGTGTCCTCCTCACATCTTCCATCTATCAGTCACCCCCATCACGTGTCCTCCTCACATCTTCCATCTATCCGTCACCCCCATCACGTGTCCTCCCCACATCTTCCATCTATCCGTCACCCCCATCACGTGTCCTCCTCACATCTTCCATCTATCCGTCACCCCATCACGTGTCCTCCTCACATCTTCCATCTATCCGTCACCCCATCACGTGTCCTCCTCACATCTTCCATCTATCCGTCACCCCCATCACGTGTCCTCCTCACACCTTCCAACTATCCGTCACCCCCATCACGTGTCCTCCCCACATCTTCCATCTATCCGTCACCCCCATCACGTGTCCTCCCCACATCTTCCATCTATCCGTCACCCCCATCACGTGTCCTCTGTATATTAGGCTGCGGTCACGTGTTCTCTGTATATTAGGCTGCGGTCACGTGTTCTCTGTATATTAGGCTGCGGTCACGTGTTCTCTGTATATTAGGCTGCGGTCACGTGTTCTCTGTATATTAGGCTGCGGTCACGTGTTCTCTGTATATTAGGCTGCGGTCACGTGTTCTCTGTATATTAGGCTGCGGTCACGTGTTCTCTGTATATTAGGCTGCGGTCACGTGTTCTCTGTATATTAGGCTGCGGTCACGTGTTGTCTGTATATTAGGCTGCGGTCACGTGTTCTCTGTATATTAGGCTGCGGTCACGTGTTCTCTGTATATTAGGCTGCGGTCACGTGTTCTCTGTATATTAGGCTGCGGTCACGTGTTCTCTGTATATTAGGCTGCGGTCACGTGTTCTCTGTATATTAGGCTGCGGTCACGTGTTGTCTGTATATTAGGCTGCGGTCACGTGTTCTCTGTATATTAGGCTGCGGTCACGTGTTCTCTGTATATTAGGCTGCGGTCACGTGTTCTCTGTATATTAGGCTGCGGTCACGTGTTCTCTGTATATTAGGCTGCGGTCACGTGTTCTCTGTATATTAGGCTGCGGTCACGTGTTCTCTGTATATTAGGCTGCGGTCACGTGTTCTCTGTATATTAGGCTGCGGTCACGTGTTGTCTGTATATTAGGCTGCGGTCACGTGTTCTCTGTATATTAGGCTGCGGTCACGTGTTCTCTGTATATTAGGCTGCGGTCACGTGTTCTCTGTATATTAGGCTGCGGTCACGTGTTCTCTGTATATTAGGCTGCGGTCACGTGTTCTCTGTAGATTAGGCTGCGGTCACGTGTTCTCTGTATATTAGGCTGCGGTCACGTGTTCTCTGTATATTAGGCTGCGGTCACGTGTTCTCTGTATATTAGGCTGCGGTCACGTGTTGTCTGTATATTAGGCTGCGGTCACGTGTTCTCTGTATATTAGGCTGCGGTCACGTGTTCTCTGTATATTAGGCTGCGGTCACGTGTTCTCTGTATATTAGGCTGCGGTCACGTGTTCTCTGTATATTAGGCTGCGGTCACGTGTTCTCTGTATATTAGGCTGCGGTCACGTGTTCTCTGTATATTAGGCTGCGGTCACGTGTTCTCTGTATATTAGGCTGCGGTCACGTGTTCTCTGTATATTAGGCTGCGGTCACGTGTTCTCTGTAGATTAGGCTGCGGTCACGTGTTCTCTGTAGATTAGGCTGCGGTCACGTGTTCTCTGTATATTAGGCTGCGGTCACGTGTTCTCTGTAGATTAGGCTGCGGTCACGTGTTCTCTGTATATTAGGCTGCGGTCACGTGTTCTCTGTATATTAGGCTGCGGTCACGTGTTCTCTGTATATTAGGCTGCGGTCACGTGTTCTCTGTAGATTAGGCTGCGGTCACGTGTTCTCTGTATATTAGGCTGCGGTCACGTGTTCTCTGTATATTAGGCTGTGGTCACGTGTTCTCTGTATATTAGGCTGCGGTCACGTGTTCTCTGTAGATTAGGCTGCGGTCACGTGTTCTCACCTCTCGTTCTCCCGCCGGTCACTCTCTCTTCAGTTTCCGCGTGTTTCCGGCATCATGTGACCAGCAGTACGCCCTCTGATTGGCTCCGCCCCTCACACTTGCTCTTCTTCTCGTCAGGACGGACGTTTAGCTCTGAGGTAATTATCGCGCTTTCCGGTTCTCGGGTCACCGGCGGGTTATGACGTCAAAAGCCCCGAACCTGCACAGACAGCGGCGCCAGCCTCAGCCCTCTGCTCTGTAACAGCTTTTCCGGGTGTAGTAAGATGGATGCCATTTGTTTGGATTCAGACTCAGTCTAATGAGCTGGGAGTAGCGACCCCGTGACTCCGCCCACACAACGAGAAACGCGGGAAGCGGTGAGTGTGGCCCCTACAGAAAATGAAGTGACCCAAGTGTAATGTCCCCACAGCAGCACAGAGGATGTCATGTCCTGCCCGCTAATCTGAGGTTCCTCACAGCAGCACAGAGGGTGTAATGTCCTGTCTGGTGATGTCAGGATGCTCACAGCAGCACAGAGGATGTAATATCTCAAGAATGTATTTGGAGTGGACCTGCTGGACATAATCTCCACCCCTATTGTGTCTATTTCGGGGATCGTTCTGTGAAGACGAGCTCGCCCCTCCCCCGGGTTCTCCCACTTTGGTGTAATCAGAGAGGATTCTGGGAAGTCTTCTCCATCCTTATAAGACGCAGCCGTCATTGTCCTGTAAATCAGCACTGGGGACCGGTCTATTAACCCCTTCTCACACAGCTGAAGGCTTGTTACAATGTATCAGTGCAGGACTGTCAGCCTGGAGGACAAGAGAGGTCCATGCTTCTGCTCACTGAGCATCGTCTAGGCTGGATACAACTGTAACAAACCCTCAGCCATGAGAGCACAACTAGGTCTGGATAGGTCTTCAGCCTTTCAAGTGTAAATAAAAATGTTCAATTCACTGACAGCAAGCAGAGATTTTAAACAAAAGTCTGAGAACTTTTCATTGTTCTCTGATAAGAGGAGAAGAGTCTCCAGTCCAGAACGAGACCCCAAGACGTCTCCCCCGGACCCTTGTACTGGACTGGAGGTAACAACTGAGCCCCACGTCAGTGTACGGCAGATAAGCCCCTCCTACAACCACCGCGTGTCCAACAAAGTTCTGCCCCCCCCGAGGACCTGAATCCAGCGCTGCCCCGAACCCAAGACTGGAAGGAGACAAGACTCCGCCCACTACAGGAAGACCGGCCCCCGAGGACCTGAATCCAGCGCTGCCCCATACCCCCTATCCCAAGACTGGAAGAAGACAAGACTCCGCCCACTACAGGAAGACCGGCCCCCGAGGACCTGAATCCAGCACTGCCTCATACCCCCGATCCCAAGACTGGAAGAAGACAAGACTCCGCCCACTACAGGAAGACCGGCCCCCGAGGACCTGAATCCAGCGCTGCCCCATACCCCCGAACCCAAGACTGGAAGAAGACAAGACTCCGCCCACTACAGGAAGACCGGCCCCCGAGGACCTGAATCCAGCGCTGCCTCATACCCCCTATCCCAAGACTGGAAGAAGACAAGACTCCGCCCACTACAGGAAGACCGGTCCCCGAGGACCTGAATCCAGCACTGCCTCATACCCCCGAACCCAAGACTGGAAGAAGACAAGACTCCACCCACTACAGGAAGACCGGCCCCCGAGGACCTGAATCCAGCACTGCCTCATACCCCCGATCCCAAGACTGGAAGAAGACAAGACGCCGCCCACTACAGGAAGACCGGCCCCCGAGGACCTGAATCCAGCACTGCCTCATACCCCCAAACCCAAGACTGGAAGGAGAAGACAAGACTCCGCCCACTACAGGAAGACCGGCCCCCGAGGACCTGAATCCAGCACTGCACCGAACCCAAGACTGGAAGGAGAAGACAAGACTCCGCCCACTACAGGAAGACCGGCCCCCAAGGACCTGAATCCAGCGCTGCCCCGAACTCAAGACTGGAAGGGGAAGACAAGACTCCGCCCACTACAGGAAGACCGGCCCCCGAGGACCTGAATCCAGCGTTGCTTCATACCCCCGAACCCAAGACGAAGGATAAGACAAGACTCCGCCCACTACAGGAAGACCGGCCCCCAGAGGACCTGAATCCAGCGCTGCCTCATACCCCCGAACCCAAGACTGGAAGGAGAAGAGACAAGCGTCTCACAATGCTGTAGAACATCCTCCTCCAGGAGGACTAGTTTGTGGTGGGGGACCAAGAATAATCAGAATCTCACCAGCCCCCACCATTCCGCTCCTTTCTCAGTGTTGTAGCACTGGGCTGGTCCCGGATGTAATGTTGGGGTCTCATCCTTGTCCTCACCTCTTGCCTCCTCTCCGCAGATGGCATCGCGCAGCTCTCGAGGAAGCCGCGCAGGAAAACGAGTCAAGAAAACGCGGCGCCCGCAGGGAGAAGATTATTACATCCAGCACACGGACAAGGACATGCTGCTCCTCATCCCCCGAGAACTGGAGGAAACCGTCACCGTGGTCAAGCGGGTGCGCAGACTGGAGAGCGACCATCCCCCAATCACCGAGGACTGCGGCTGGGGCAGCGTCATGCCCCCCGAGATCATCCACAGCATCTTCCAGCTGGCAGTAGATAGTGAGGGGGCAGTGCCCGCCCTGTGCAGGTAAATCTACCAGACACCTGTGTCCTCTCCACATCCTTCTCACAGCTGAACAGGTAGACACATTGTAGCAAACCCTCAGCCGTGAGAAGGATTAGGTCTGCACCGTTTTTTAGCTTCTGGATATAAGCAATAATGTTCCCTTTAACTGACAGCAAGCAGACATCTTGAAAATGGTGAGGAAGTGAAATACAAAGTGTATTAGAACTTGTCACGAAGCGTCAATACCGGACCGGTCACCGGCCCTTTAACCCTTTCCCTGCCAGTGACGAGCTTCATGTGTGGGAGGGGGGGCGGGGACATTCAGGCAGGCTGAGAGGGGGAGGAGGAGAAGCTGTGATCCTCCACCTGTCCCTGTATGGCTGCAGATGACCACAGGGGACGGGTAAAATGAGGTATTTTTCATGTCACATTTGGGGGTCTCCGGCTGCAGTCACAGGTCAGTGAAAAAAAACGGCCATTAAAAGCGGATCATCGGTCGGTGTCTCACGGCCGTTTTGCTTCAGTCTCCAAATTTTCATCCATTTCCAGTCCGCCTGTTTTTCATGGATGAATTTCATTTGTCAGGTTTTGTTTGACCAAACCCCCTGATAACACTGCAGTGCCCGTGCAGATAATGCCCACACAGGGCCGGGGCCCACATAGTGCCATAATTCCCACATACAAAGTGCCAGTGCCCACATAATGCCACCCCCGTGTAGATAGTGCTACACATCCTATATACTGCCACAGTGCTCATGTAGATAGCGCCCGCCCCCTGTAGATAGAGCCCCTTCCCCCTGTAGATAGCGCCCGCCCCCTGTAGATAGAGCCCCTTCCCCCTGTAGATAGCGCCCGCCCCCTGTAGATAGCGCCCGCCCCCTGTAGATAGTGCCTGCCCCCTTGTAGATAGCGCCCGCCCCCTGTAGATAGAGCCCCTTCCCCCTGTAGATAGCGCCCGCCCCCTGTAGATAGAGCCCCTTCCCCCTGTAGATAGCGCCCGCCCCCTGTAGATAGCGCCCGCCCCCTGTAGATAGTGCCTGCCCCCCTGTAGATAGAGCCCCTTCCCCCTGTAGATAGCGCCCGCCCCCTGTAGATAGCGCCCGCCCCCTCTAGATAGCGCCCGCCCCCTGTAGATAGCACCGCCCCCCTGTAGATAGCACCGCCCCCCTGTAGATAGCGCCCCCCCCTGTAGATAGCGCCCCCCCCTGTAGATAGCGCCCCCCCCTGTAGATAGCGCCCCCCCCTGTAGTTAGTGCCTGCCCCCTCCTGTAGATAGTGCCCGCCCCCCCTTTAGATAGCGCCGCCCCACTGTAGATAGCGCCCCCCGTAGATAACACCCGGCCCCCCTTTAGATAGCGCCCGCCCCTCCTGTAGTTAGTGCCTGCCCCCTCCTGTAAATAGTGCCCGCCCCCCCTTTGGATAGCGCCACTGTAGTTCCCTGTTGGAGCAGAATCCCTCTGGCCGGAGATTCCGCTCCTGTGTAACCCCATGACGTCCCTGTCCATATATGGATAGTGATGTCGGGGGCTTCTCCAGGAGCGGGGTCTTGCTGCCGGGGATTCCGCTCCAACAGGGAGCTACAGTGGTACAGGCGGGGTGCTACCTACAGGGGGGCGCCATCTATCTACAGGCAGGGGGTGCTATCTACAGGGGGTTAGAGGGAGCCCCCTGATGTCACTTTACATATATGGTCAGTATTGTCAGGGGCTTCCCCGGGTGTGCGGGGAGGCCTCGGCCAGGATCAGTTTTTACCGACCGTTACAAGGATTAATTCCTGAAAAATGGGCGCTAAAAACGGATCCATTGACTTCTATGGGGGTCGTCTGGCCATGAAAACAGGCAAAAATAGGACCTGTCCTATTTTTTGATGGCCAATATTCACGGGCAGGACCATGTGAATCCACACATAGAACTTCATTGTTCTGAAAACGTTGTGTGAATGCAGCCTTAGGAGTAAGAAGATAACGGGCCCCCGATCACCCCTCGGCGTCCTCTCATTGACTCCACCACCCGGACGCTGTGATCGCGGCCACAGATAAGTTGCACTCACAGCCGCACACACAAACAACAACTAAATTGTTACATTTTACTCTGTCACTCTCCTGTCCGTGCAGTCGTGGCCATTATGTCTGATGGAGGTGAAGATTTCCGTCAGAACAGACATATTCATCCGCTGACGGTCGCCATGAACGATGCTTTCCAACTCGTTCCACTACAAATCTCAGTATTAGTGAACACGTTAGATCAGCTTCAGGTAATTGTGGTCAGGCCGTGTTCACATGCTGCGGTCAGGTTGCTGTTTTTCTGCTGGAAGTTGTCGCCCCCTGAAACCATAATAAAGTCCATTCTGCCTCTCCGGCTGTAACCTGTATGTCATTACCAGGCTGGCACAGGTGTGTCGTCTATGGAATCACGTGGCCTCTAGTCCAGACCTGTGGAAGCGCGTGGCCGTCAGCCACTGCTGGAGCCGCCCAGGACATAGGATTGTGCCCAAACTACAGAACAAGATGAAAGACACCATAGAGACCCTCATACAAAAGAGGTAAGGGTAGGGGTTTATATGGATATATAGGGCAATCCTCTTATATTATAGGTGTCAGAGGTCCTGATGCAGTATAGGGGTATATATGTTGTGTATATAGGGCAATCCTCTTATATTATAGGTGTCAGAGGTCCTGATACAGTATAGGGGTATATATGTTGTGTATATAGGGCTATCCTCTTATATTATAGATGTCAGAGGTCCTGATACAGTATAGGGGTATATATGGATATATAGGGCTATCCTCTTATATTATAGGTGTCAGAGGTCCTGATACAGTATAGGGGTATATATGGATATATAGGGCTATCCTCTTATATTATAGGTGTCAGAGGTCCTGATACAGTATAGGGGTATATATGGATATATAGGGCTATCCTCTTATATTATAGGTGTCAGAGGTCCTGATACAGTATAGGGGTATATATGTGTATATAGGGCTATCCTCTTATATTATAGGTGTCAGAGGTCCTGATACAGTATAGGGGTATATATGGATATATAGGGCTATCCTCTTATAGGTGTCAGAGGTCCTGATACAGTATAGGGGTTTATATGGATATATAGGGCTATCCTCTTATATTATAGGTGTCAGAGATCCTGATACAGTATAGGGGTATATATGTGTATATAGGGCTATCCTCTTATATTATTATAGGTGTCAGAGGTCCTGATACAGTATAGGGGTATATATGTTGTGTATATAGGGCTATCCTCTAATGTTAGCTGTCAGAGGTCCTGATACAGTATAGGGGTATATATGGATATATAGGGCTATCCTCTTATATTATTATAGGTGTCAGAGGTCCTGATACAGTATAGGGGTATATATGGATATATAGGGCTATCCTCTTATATTATTATAGGTGTCAGAGGTCCTGATACAGTATAGGGGTATATATGTGTATATAGGGCTATCCTCTAATGTTAGCTGTCAGAGGTCCTGATACAGTATAGGGGTATATATGGATATATAGGGCTAACCTCTTATATTATAGGTGTCTGAGGTCCTGATACAGTATAGGGGTATATATGGATATATAGGGCTAACCTCTTATATTATAGGCGTCAGAGGTCCTGATACAGTATAGGGGTATATATGGATATATAGGGCTAACCTCTTATATTATAGGTGTCAGAGGTCCTGATACAGTATAGGGGTATATATATGGATATATAGGGCTAACCTCTTATATTATAGGTGTCAGAGGTCCTGATACAGTATAGGGGTATATATGGATATATAGGGCTATCCTCTTATATTATAGGTGTCAGAGGTCCTGATACAGTATAGGGGTATATATGTGTATATAGGGCTATCCTCTTATATTATAGGTGTCAGAGGTCCTGATACAGTATAGGGGTATATATGGATATATAGGGCTATCCTCTTATAGGTGTCAGAGGTCCTGATACAGTATAGGGGTTTATATGGATATATAGGGCTATCCTCTTATATTATAGGTGTCAGAGATCCTGATACAGTATAGGGGTATATATGTGTATATAGGGCTATCCTCTTATATTATTATAGGTGTCAGAGGTCCTGATACAGTATAGGGGTATATATGTTGTGTATATAGGGCTATCCTCTAATGTTAGCTGTCAGAGGTCCTGATACAGTATAGGGGTATATATGGATATATAGGGCTATCCTCTTATATTATTATAGGTGTCAGAGGTCCTGATACAGTATAGGGGTATATATGGATATATAGGGATATCCTCTTATATTATTATAGGTGTCAGAGGTCCTGATACAGTATAGGGGTATATATGGATATATAGGGCTAACCTCTTATATTATAGGTGTCAGAGGTCCTGATACAGTATAGGGGTATATATGTGTATATAGGGCAATCCTCTTATATTATAGGTGTCAGAGGTCCTGATACAGTATAGGGGTATATATGTGTATATAGGGCTAACCTCTTATATTATAGGTGTCAGAGGTCCTGATACAGTATAGGGGTATATAGGGCTAACCTCTTATATTATAGGTGTCAGAGGTCCTGATACAGTATAGGGGTATATATGGATATATAGGGCTAACCTCTTATATTATAGGTTTCAGAGGTCCTGATACAGTATAGGGATATATATGTGTATATAGGGCTATCCTCTTATATTATTATAGGTGTCAGAGGTCCTGATACAGTATAGGGGTATATATGTGTATATAGGGCTATCCTCTAATGTTAGCTGTCAGAGGTCCTGATACAGTATAGGGGTATATATGGATATATAGGGCTAACCTCTTATATTATAGGTGTCTGAGGTCCTGATACAGTATAGGGGTATATATGGATATATAGGGCTAACCTCTTATATTATAGGCGTCAGAGGTCCTGATACAGTATAGGGGTATATATGGATATATAGGGCTAACCTCTTATATTATAGGTGTCAGAGGTCTTGATACAGTATAGGGGTATATATATGGATATATAGGGCTAACCTCTTATATTATAGGTGTCAGAGGTCCTGATACAGTATAGGGGTATATATGGATATATAGGGCAATCCTCTTATATTATAGGTGTCAGAGGTCCTGATACAGTATAGGGGTATATATGTGTATATAGGGCTATCCTCTTATATTATTATAGGTGTCAGAGGTCCTGATACAGTATAGGGGTATATATGGATATATAGGGCTATCCTCTTATATTATTATAGGTGTCAGAGGTCCTGATACAGTATAGGGGTATATATGGATATATAGGGCTAACCTCTTATATTATAGGTGTCAGAGGTCCTGATACAGTATAGGGGTATATATGGATATATAGGGCAATCCTCTTATATTATAGGTGTCAGAGGTCCTGATACAGTATAGGGGTATATATGTGTATATAGGGCTAACCTCTTATATTATTATAGGTGTCAGAGGTCCTGATACAGTATAGGGGTATATATGGATATATAGGGCTAACCTCTTATATTATAGGTGTCAGAGGTCCTGATACAGTATAGGGGTATATATGGATATATAGGGCTAACCTCTTATATTATAGGTGTCAGAGGTCCTGATACAGTATAGGGGTCTATATGTGTATATAGGGCTAACCTCTTATATTATAGGTGTCAGAGGTCCTGATACAGTATAGGGGTATATAGGGCTAACCTCTTATATTATAGGTGTCAGAGGTCCCGATACAGTATAGGGGTATATATGGATATATAGGGCTAACCTCTTATATTATAGGTGTCAGAGGTCCTGATACAGTATAGGGATATATATGTGTATATAGGGCTATCCTCTTATATTATTATAGGTGTCAGAGGTCCTGATACAGTATAGGGGTATATATGTGTATATAGGGCTATCTTATATTATTATAGGTGTCAGAGGTCCTGATACAGTATAGGGGTATATATGTGTATATAGGGCTATCCTCTAATGTTAGCTGTCAGAGGTCCTGATACAGTATAGGGGTATATATGGATATATAGGGCTAACCTCTTATATTATAGGCGTCAGAGGTCCTGATACAGTATAGGGGTATATATGGATATATAGGGCTAACCTCTTATATTATAGGTGTCAGAGGTCCTGATACAGTATAGGGGTATATATGGATATATAGGGCTAACCTCTTATATTATAGGTGTCAGAGGTCCTGATACAGTATAGGGGTATATATGGATATATAGGGCAATCCTCTTATATTATAGGTGTCAGAGGTCCTGATACAGTATAGGGGTATATATGTGTATATAGGGCTATCCTCTTATATTATTATAGGTGTCAGAGGTCCTGATACAGTATAGGGGTATATATGGATATATAGGGCTATCCTCTTATATTATTATAGGTGTCAGAGGTCCTGATACAATATAGGGGTATATATGGATATATAGGGCTAACCTCTTATATTATAGGTGTCAGAGGTCCTGATACAGTATAGGGGTATATATGGATATATAGGGCAATCCTCTTATATTATAGGTGTCAGAGGTCCTGATACAGTATAGGGGTATATATGTGTATATAGGGCTATCCTCTAATGTTAGCTGTCAGAGGTCCTGATACAGTATAGGGGTATATATGGATATATAGGGCTAACCTCTTATATTATAGGTGTCAGAGGTCCTGATACAGTATAGGGGTATATATGGATATATAGGGCTAACCTCTTATATTATAGGTGTCAGAGGTCCTGATACAGTATAGGGGTATATATGGATATATAGGGCAATCCTCTTATATTATAGGTGTCAGAGGTCCTGATACAGTATAGGGGTATATATGTGTATATAGGGCTATCCTCTTATATTATTATAGGTGTCAGAGGTCCTGATACATTATAGGGGTATATATGGATATATAGGGCTAACCTCTTATATTATAGGTGTCAGAGGTCCTGATACAGTATAGGGGTATATATGGATATATATAGGGCTAACCTCTTATATTATAGGTGTCAGAGGTCCTGATACAGTATAGGGGTATATATGGATCTATAGGGCTATCCTCTAATGTTAGCTGTCAGAGGTCCTGATACAGTATAGGGGTATATATGTTGTGTATATAGGGCTATCCTCTTATATTATAGATGTCAGAGGTCCCAATACAGTATAGGGGTATATATGGATATATAGGGTAATCCTCTTATATTATAGGTGTAAGAGGTCCTGATACAGTATAGGGGTATATATGGATATATAGGGCTAACCTCTTATATTATAGGTGTCAGAGGTCCTGATACAGTATAGGGGTATATATATGGATATATAGGGCTAACCTCTTATATTATAGGTGTCAGAGGTCCTGATACAGTATAGGGGTATATATATGGATATATAGGGCTAACCTCTTATATTATAGGTGTCAGAGGTCCTGATACAGTATAGGGGTATATATGGATATATAGGGCTATCCTCTTATATTATTATAGGTGTCAGAGGTCCTGATACAGTATAGGGGTATATATGTTGTGTATATAGGGCTATCCTCTTATATTATAGATGTCAGAGGTCCTGATACAGTATAGGGGTATATATGGATATATAGGGCTATCCTCTTATATTATAGATGTCAGAGGTCCTGATACAGTATAGGGGTATATATGGATATATAGGGCTATCCTCTTATATTATAGGTGTCAGAGGTCCTGATACAGTATAGGGGTATATATGGATATATAGGGCAATCCTCTTATATTATAGGTGTTAGAGGTCCTGATACAGTATAGGGGTATATATGGATATATAGGGCTAACCTCTTATATTATAGGTGTCAGAGGTCCTGATACAGTATAGGGGTATATAGGGCTATCCTCTTATATTATTATAGGTGTCAGAGGTCCTGATACATTATAGGGGTATATATGTGTATATAGGGCTATCCTCTAATGTTAGCTGTCAGAGGTCCTGATACAGTATAGGGGTAAATATGTTGTGTATATAGGGCTATCCTCTAATGTTAGCTGTCAGAGGTCCTGATACAGTATAGGGGTATATATGTGTATATAGGGCTATCCTCTAATGTTAGCTGTCAGAGGTACTGATACAGTATAGGTGTATATATGGATATATAGGGCTATCCTCTTATATTATAGATGTCAGAGGTCCTGATACAGTATAGGGGTATATATGGATATATAGGGCAATCCTCTTATATTATAGGTGTAAGAGGTCCTGATACAGTATAGGGGTATATATGGATATATAGGGCTATCCTCTTATATTATAGGTGTCAGAGGTCCTGATACAGTATAGGGGTATATATGTGTATATAGGGCTATCCTCTTATATTATTATAGGTGTCAGAGGTCCTGATACAGTATAGGGGTATATATGTGTATATAGGGCTATCCTCTAATATTATTATAGGTGTCAGAGGTCCTGATACAGTATAAGGGTATATATGGATATATAGGGCACTCCTCTTATATTATAGGTGTCAGAGGTCCTGATACAGTATAGGGGTATATATGGATATATAGGGCTAACCTCTTATATTATAGGTGTCAGAGGTCCTGATACAGTATTGGGGTATATATGTGTATATAGGGCAATCCTCTTATATTATAGGTGTCAGAGGTCCTGATACAGTATAGGGGTATATATGGATATATAGGGCTATCCTCTTATATTATAGGTGTCAGAGGTCCTGATACAGTATAGGGGTATATATGTGTATATAGGGCTAACCTCTTATATTATTATAAGTGTCAGAGGTCCTGATACAGTATAGGGGTATATATGGATATATAGGGCTAACCTCTTATATTATAGGTGTCAGAGGTCCTGATACAGTATAGGGGTATATATGGATATATAGGGCTAACCTCTTATATTATAGGTGTCAGAGGTCCTGATACAGTATAGGGGTATATCTGTGTATATAGGGCTAACCTCTTATATTATAGGTGTCAGAGGTCCTGATACAGTATAGGGGTATATAGGGCTAACCTCTTATATTATAGGTGTCAGAGGTCCTGATACAGTATAGGGGTATATATGGATATATAGGGCTAACCTCTTATATTATAGGTGTCAGAGGTCCTGATACAGTATAGGGATATATATGTGTATATTGGGCTATCCTCTTATATTATTATAGGTGTCAGAGGTCCTGATACAGTATAGGGGTATATATGTGTATATAGGGCTATCCTCTAATGTTAGCTGTCAGAGGTCCTGATACAGTATAGGGGTATATATGGATATATATTGCTAACCTCTTATATTATAGGTGTCTGAGGTCCTGATACAGTATAGGGGTATATATGGATATATAGGGCTAACCTCTTATATTATAGGTGTCAGAGGTCCTGATACAGTATAGGGGTATATATGGATATATAGGGCTATCCTCTTATATTATTATAGGTGTCAGAGGTCCTGATACAGTATAGGGGTATATATGTTGTGTATATAGGGCTATCCTCTTATATTATAGATGTCAGAGGTCCTGATACAGTATAGGGGTATATATGGATATATAGGGCTATCCTCTTATATTATAGATGTCAGAGGTCCTGATACAGTATAGGGGTATATATGGATATATAGGGCTATCCTCTTATATTATAGGTGTCAGAGGTCCTGATACAGTATAGGGGTATATATGGATATATAGGGCAATCCTCTTATATTATAGGTGTTAGAGGTCCTGATACAGTATAGGGGTATATATGGATATATAGGGCTAACCTCTTATATTATAGGTGTCAGAGGTCCTGATACAGTATAGGGGTATATAGGGCTATCCTCTTATATTATTATAGGTGTCAGAGGTCCTGATACATTATAGGGGTATATATGTGTATATAGGGCTATCCTCTAATGTTAGCTGTCAGAGGTCCTGATACAGTATAGGGGTAAATATGTTGTGTATATAGGGCTATCCTCTAATGTTAGCTGTCAGAGGTCCTGATACAGTATAGGGGTATATATGTGTATATAGGGCTATCCTCTAATGTTAGCTGTCAGAGGTACTGATACAGTATAGGTGTATATATGGATATATAGGGCTATCCTCTTATATTATAGATGTCAGAGGTCCTGATACAGTATAGGGGTATATATGGATATATAGGGCAATCCTCTTATATTATAGGTGTAAGAGGTCCTGATACAGTATAGGGGTATATATGGATATATAGGGCTATCCTCTTATATTATAGGTGTCAGAGGTCCTGATACAGTATAGGGGTATATATGTGTATATAGGGCTATCCTCTTATATTATTATAGGTGTCAGAGGTCCTGATACAGTATAGGGGTATATATGTGTATATAGGGCTATCCTCTAATATTATTATAGGTGTCAGAGGTCCTGATACAGTATAAGGGTATATATGGATATATAGGGCACTCCTCTTATATTATAGGTGTCAGAGGTCCTGATACAGTATAGGGGTATATATGGATATATAGGGCTAACCTCTTATATTATAGGTGTCAGAGGTCCTGATACAGTATTGGGGTATATATGTGTATATAGGGCAATCCTCTTATATTATAGGTGTCAGAGGTCCTGATACAGTATAGGGGTATATATGGATATATAGGGCTATCCTCTTATATTATAGGTGTCAGAGGTCCTGATACAGTATAGGGGTATATATGTGTATATAGGGCTAACCTCTTATATTATTATAAGTGTCAGAGGTCCTGATACAGTATAGGGGTATATATGGATATATAGGGCTAACCTCTTATATTATAGGTGTCAGAGGTCCTGATACAGTATAGGGGTATATATGGATATATAGGGCTAACCTCTTATATTATAGGTGTCAGAGGTCCTGATACAGTATAGGGGTATATCTGTGTATATAGGGCTAACCTCTTATATTATAGGTGTCAGAGGTCCTGATACAGTATAGGGGTATATAGGGCTAACCTCTTATATTATAGGTGTCAGAGGTCCTGATACAGTATAGGGGTATATATGGATATATAGGGCTAACCTCTTATATTATAGGTGTCAGAGGTCCTGATACAGTATAGGGATATATATGTGTATATTGGGCTATCCTCTTATATTATTATAGGTGTCAGAGGTCCTGATACAGTATAGGGGTATATATGTGTATATAGGGCTATCCTCTAATGTTAGCTGTCAGAGGTCCTGATACAGTATAGGGGTATATATGGATATATATTGCTAACCTCTTATATTATAGGTGTCTGAGGTCCTGATACAGTATAGGGGTATATATGTGTATATAGGGCTAACCTCTTATATTATTATAAGTGTCAGAGGTCCTGATACAGTATAGGGGTATATATGGATATATAGGGCTAACCTCTTATATTATAGGTGTCAGAGGTCCTGATACAGTATAGGGGTATATATGGATATATAGGGCTATCCTCTTATATTATAGGTGTCAGAGGTCCTGATACAGTATAGGGGTATATATGTGTATATAGGGCTAACCTCTTATATTATTATAAGTGTCAGAGGTCCTGATACAGTATAGGGGTATATATGGATATATAGGGCTAACCTCTTATATTATAGGTGTCAGAGGTCCTGATACAGTATAGGGGTATATATGGATATATAGGGCTAACCTCTTATATTATAGGTGTCAGAGGTCCTGATACAGTATAGGGGTATATCTGTGTATATAGGGCTAACCTCTTATATTATAGGTGTCAGAGGTCCTGATACAGTATAGGGGTATATAGGGCTAACCTCTTATATTATAGGTGTCAGAGGTCCTGATACAGTATAGGGGTATATATGGATATATAGGGCTAACCTCTTATATTATAGGTGTCAGAGGTCCTGATACAGTATAGGGATATATATGTGTATATTGGGCTATCCTCTTATATTATTATAGGTGTCAGAGGTCCTGATACAGTATAGGGGTATATATGTGTATATAGGGCTATCCTCTAATGTTAGCTGTCAGAGGTCCTGATACAGTATAGGGGTATATATGGATATATATTGCTAACCTCTTATATTATAGGTGTCTGAGGTCCTGATACAGTATAGGGGTATATATGGATATATAGGGCTAACCTCTTATATTATAGGCGTCAGAGGTCCTGATACAGTATAGGGGTATATATGGATATATAGGGCTAACCTCTTATATTATAGGTGTCAGAGGTCCTGATACAGTATAGGGGTATATATGGATATATAGGGCTAACCTCTTATATTATAGGTGTCAGAGGTCCTGATACAGTATAGGGGTATATATGGATATATAGGGCAATCCTCTTATATTATAGGTGTCAGAGGTCCTGATACAGTATAGGGGTATATATGTGTATATAGGGCAATCCTCTTATATTATAGGTGTCAGAGGTCCTGATACAGTATAGGGGTATATATGGATATATAGGGCTATCCTCTTATATTATAGGTGTCAGAGGTCCTGATACAGTATAGGGGTATATATGTGTATATAGGGCTAACCTCTTATATTATTATAGGTGTCAGAGGTCCTGATACAGTATAGGGGTATATATGGATATATAGGGCTAACCTCTTATATTATATGTGTCAGAGGTCCTGATACAGTATAGGGGTATATATGGATATATAGGGCTAACCTCTTATATTATAGGTGTCAGAGGTCCTGATACAGTATAGGGGTATATATGGATATATAGGGCTATCCTCTAATGTTTGCTGTCAGAGGTCCTGATACAGTATAGGGGTATATATGTTGTGTATATAGGGCTATCCTCTTATATTATAGATGTCAGAGGTCCCGATACAGTATAGGGGTATATATGGATATATAGGGCAATCCTCTTATATTATAGGTGTAAGAGGTCCTGATACAGTATAGGGGTATATATGGATATATAGGGCTAACCTCTTATATTATAGGTGTCAGAGGTCCTGATACAGTATAGGGGTATATATATGGATATATAGGGCTAACCTCTTATATTATAGGTGTCAGAGGTCCTGATACAGTATAGGGGTATATATATGGATATATAGGGCTAACCTCTTATATTATAGGTGTCAGAGGTCCTGATACAGTATAGGGGTATATATGTTGTGTATATAGGGCTATCCTCTTATATTATAGATGTCAGAGGTCCTGATACAGTATAGGGGTATATATGGATATATAGGGCTATCCTCTTATATTATAGGTGTCAGAGGTCCTGATACAGTATAGGGGTATATATGGATATATAGGGCAATCCTCTTATATTATATGTGTCAGAGGTCCTGATACAGTATAGGGGTATATATGGATATATAGGGCTAACCTCTTATATTATAGGTGTCAGAGGTCCTGATACAGTATAGGGGTATATAGGGCTATCCTCTTATATTATTATAGGTGTCAGAGGTCCTGATACATTATAGGGGTATATATGTGTTTATAGGGCTATCCTCTAATGTTAGCTGTCAGAGGTCCTGATACAGTATAGGGGTATATATGGATATATAGGGCTATCCTCTTATATTATAGATGTCAGAGGTCCCGATACAGTATAGGGGTATATATGAATATATAGGGCAATCCTCTTATATTATAGGTGTAAGAGGTCCTGATACAGTATAGGGGTATATATGGATATATACGGCTAACCTCTTATATTATAGGTGTCAGAGGTCCTGATACAGTATAGGGGTATATATGGATATATAGGGCTATCCTCTTATATTATTATAGGTGTCAGAGGTCCTGATACAGTATAGGGGTAAATATGTTGTGTATATAGGGCTATCCTCTAATGTTAGCTGTCAGAGGTCCTGATACAGTATAGGGGTGTATATGTGTATATAGGGCTATCCTCTAATGTTAGCTGTCAGAGGTCCTGATACAGTATAGGGGTATATATGTGTATATAGGGCAATCCTCTTATATTATAGGTGTCAGAGGTCCTGATACAGTATAGGGGTATATATGGATATATAGGGCTAACCTCTTATATTATAGGTGTCAGAGGTCCTGATACAGTATAGGGGTATATATGGATATATAGGGCTAACCTCTTATATTATAGGTGTCAGAGGTCCTGATACAGTATAGGGGTATATATGGATATATAGGGCTATCCTCTAATGTTAGCTGTCAGAGGTCCTGATACAGTATAGGGGTATATATGTTGTGTATATAGGGCTATCCTCTTATATTATAGATGTCAGAGGTCCCGATACAGTATAGGGGTATATATGGATATACAGGGCAATCCTCTTATATTATAGGTGTAAGAGGTCCTGATACAGTATAGGGGTATATATGGATATATAGGGCTAACCTCTTATATTATAGGTGTCAGAGGTCCTGATACAGTATAGGGGTATATATATGGATACATAGGGCTAACCTCTTATATTATAGGTGTCAGAGGTCCTGATACAGTATAGGGGTATATATATGGATATATAGGGCTAACCTCTTATATTATAGGTGTCAGAGGTCCTGATACAGTATAGGGGTATATATGGATATATAGGGCTATCCTCTTATATTATTATAGGTGTCAGAGGTCCTGATACAGTATAGGGGTATATATGTTGTGTATATAGGGCTATCCTCTTATATTATAGATGTCAGAGGTCCTGATACAGTATAGGGGTATATATGGATATATAGGGCTATCCTCTTATATTATAGATGTCAGAGGTCCTGATACAGTATAGGGGTATATATGGATATATAGGGCTATCCTCTTATATTATAGGTGTCAGAGGTCCTGATACAGTATAGGGGTATATATGGATATATAGGGCAATCCTCTTATATTATAGGTGTTAGAGGTCCTGATACAGTATAGGGGTATATATGGATATATAGGGCTAACCTCTTATATTATAGGTGTCAGAGGTCCTGATACAGTATAGGGGTATATAGGGCTATCCTCTTATATTATTATAGGTGTCAGAGGTCCTGATACATTATAGGGGTATATATGTGTATATAGGGCTATCCTCTAATGTTAGCTGTCAGAGGTCCTGATACAGTATAGGAGTATATATGGATATATAGGGCTATCCTCTTATATTATAGATGTCAGAGGTCCCGATACAGTATAGGGGTATATATGAATATATAGGGCTAACCTCTTATATTATAGGTGTCAGAGGTCCTGATACAGTATAGGGGTATATAGGGCTATCCTCTTATATTATTATAGGTGTCAGAGGTCCTGATACATTATAGGGGTATATATGTGTATATAGGGCTATCCTCTAATGTTAGCTGTCAGAGGTCCTGATACAGTATAGGGGTATATATGGATATATAGGGCTATCCTCTTATATTATAGATGTCAGAGGTCCCGATACAGTATAGGGGTATATATGAATATATAGGGCAATCCTCTTATATTATAGGTGTAAGAGGTCCTGATACAGTATAGGGGTATATATGGATATATAGGGCTAACCTCTTATATTATAGGTGTCAGAGGTCCTGATACAGTATAGGGGTATATATGGATATATAGGGCTATCCTCTTATATTATTATAGGTGTCAGAGGTCCTGATACAGTATAGGGGTAAATATGTTGTGTATATAGGGCTATCCTCTAATGTTAGCTGTCAGAGGTCCTGATACAGTATAGGGGTGTATATGTGTATATAGGGCTATCCTCTAATGTTAGCTGTCAGAGGTCCTGATACAGTATAGGGGTATATATGTGTATATAGGGCAATCCTCTTATATTATAGGTGTCAGAGGTCCTGATACAGTATAGGGGTATATATGGATATATAGGGCTAACCTCTTATATTATAGGTGTCAGAGGTCCTGATACAGTATAGGGGTATATATGGATATATAGGGCTAACCTCTTATATTATAGGTGTCAGAGGTCCTGATACAGTATAGGGGTATATATGGATATATAGGGCTATCCTCTAATGTTAGCTGTCAGAGGTCCTGATACAGTATAGGGGTATATATGTTGTGTATATAGGGCTATCCTCTTATATTATAGATGTCAGAGGTCCCGATACAGTATAGGGGTATATATGGATATATAGGGCAATCCTCTTATATTATAGGTGTAAGAGGTCCTGATACAGTATAGGGGTATATATGGATATATAGGGCTAACCTCTTATATTATAGGTGTCAGAGGTCCTGATACAGTATAGGGGTGTATATATATGGATATATAGGGCTAACCTCTTATATTATAGGTGTCAGAGGTCCTGATACAGTATAGGGGTATATATGGATATATAGGGCTATCCTCTTATATTATTATAGGTGTCAGAGGTCCTGATACAGTATAGGGGTATATATGTTGTGTATATAGGGCTATCTTATATTATAGATGTCAGAGGTCCTGATACAGTATAGGGGTATATATGGATATATAGGGCTATCCTCTTATATTATAGATGTCAGAGGTCCTGATACAGTATAGGGGTATATATGGATATATAGGGCTATCCTCTTATATTATAGGTGTCAGAGGTCCTGATACAGTATAGGGGTATATATGGATATATAGGGCAATCCTCTTATATTATAGGTGTTAGAGGTCCTGATACAGTATAGGGGTATATATGGATATATAGGGCTAACCTCTTATATTATAGGTGTCAGAGGTCCTGATACAGTATAGGGGTATATAGGGCTATCCTCTTATATTATTATAGGTGTCAGAGGTCCTGATACATTATAGGGGTATATATGTGTATATAGGGCTATCCTCTAATGTTAGCTGTCAGAGGTCCTGATACAGTATAGGAGTATATATGGATATATAGGGCTATCCTCTTATATTATAGATGTCAGAGGTCCCGATACAGTATACGGGTATATATGAATATATAGGGCAATCCTCTTATATTATAGGTGTAAGAGGTCCTGATACAGTATAGGGGTATATATGGATATATAGGGCTAACCTCTTATATTATAGGTGTCAGAGGTCCTGATACAGTATAGGGGTATATATGGATATATAGGGCTATCCTCTTATATTATTATAGGTGTCAGAGGTCCTGATACAGTATAGGGGTAAATATGTTGTGTATATAGGGCTATCCTCTGTTAGCTGTCAGAGGTCCTGATACAGTATAGGGGTATATATGTGTATATAGGGCTATCCTCTAATGTTAGCTGTCAGAGGTACTGATACAGTATAGGGGTATATATGGATATATAGGGCTATCCTCTTATATTATAGATGTCAGAGGTCCTGATACAGTATAGGGGTATATATGGATATATAGGGCAATCCTCTTATATTATAGGTGTAAGAGGTCCTGATACAGTATAGGGATATATATGGATATATAGGGCTATCCTCTTATATTATAGGTGTCAGAGGTCCTGATACAGTATAGGGGTATATATGTGTATATAGGGCTATCCTCTTATATTATTATAGGTGTCAGAGGTCCTGATACAGTATAGGGGTATATATGTGTATATAGGGCTATCCTCTTATATTATTATAGGTGTCAGAGGTCCTGATACAGTATAGGGGTATATATGTGTATATAGGGCTATCCTCTAATATTATTATAGGTGTCAGAGGTCCTGATACAGTATAAGGGTATATATGGATATATAGGGCAATCCTCTTATATTATAGGTGTCAGAGGTCCTGATACAGTATAGGGGTATATATGGATATATAGGGCTAACCTCTTATATTATAGGTGTCAGAGGTCCTGATACAGTATAGGGGTATATATGTGTATATAGGGCAATCCTCTTATATTATTATAGGTGTCAGGTCCTGATACAGTATAGGGGTATATATGTGTATATAGGGCAATCCTCTTATATTATAGGTGTCAGAGGTCCTGATACAGTATAGGGGTATATATGGATATATAGGGCTAACCTCTTATATTATAGGTGTCAGAGGTCCTGATACAGTATAGGGGTATATATGGATATATAGGGCTAACCTCTTATATTATAGGTGTCAGAGGTCCTGATACAGTATAGGGGTATATATGGATATATAGGGCTATCCTCTAATGTTAGCTGTCAGAGGTCCTGATACAGTATAGGGGTATATATGTTGTGTATATAGGGCTATCCTCTTATATTATAGATGTCAGAGGTCCCGATACAGTATAGGGGTATATATGGATATATAGGGCAATCCTCTTATATTATAGGTGTAAGAGGTCCTGATACAGTATAGGGGTATATATGGATATATAGGGCTAACCTCTTATATTATAGGTGTCAGAGGTCCTGATACAGTATAGGGGTATATATATGGATATATAGGGCTAACCTCTTATATTATAGGTGTCAGAGGTCCTGATACAGTATAGGGGTATATATATGGATATATATAGGGCTAACCTCTTATATTATAGGTGTCAGAGGTCCTGATACAGTATAGGGGTATATATGTTGTGTATATAGGGCTATCCTCTTATATTATAGATGTCAGAGGTCCTGATACAGTATAGGGGTATATATGGATATATAGGGCTATCCTCTTATATTATAGATGTCAGAGGTCCTGATACAGTATAGGGGTATATATGGATATATAGGGCTATCCTCTTATATTATAGGTGTCAGAGGTCCTGATACAGTATAGGGGTATATATGGATATATAGGGCAATCCTCTTATATTATAGGTGTCAGAGGTCCTGATACAGTATAGGGGTATATATGGATATATAGGGCTAACCTCTTATATTATAGGTGTCAGAGGTCCTGATACAGTATAGGGGTATATAGGGCTATCCTCTTATATTATTATAGGTGTCAGAGGTTCTGATACATTATAGGGGTATATATGTGTATATAGGGCTATCCTCTAATGTTAGCTGTCAGAGGTCCTGATACAGTATAGGGGTATATATGGATATATAGGGCTATCCTCTTATATTATAGATGTCAGAGGTCCCGATACAGTATAGGGGTATATATGAATATATAGGGCAATCCTCTTATATTATAGGTGTAAGAGGTCCTGATACAGTATAGGGGTATATATGGATATATAGGGCAATCCTCTTATATTATATGTGTCAGAGGTCCTGATACAGTATAGGGGTATATATGGATATATAGGGCTAACCTCTTATATTATAGGTGTCAGAGGTCCTGATACAGTATAGGGGTATATATGGATATATAGGGCTATCCTCTTATATTATTATAGGTGTCAGAGGTCCTGATACAGTATAGGGGTAAATATGTTGTGTATATAGGGCTATCCTCTAATGTTAGCTGTCAGAGGTCCTGATACAGTATAGGGGTGTATATGTGTATATAGGGCTATCCTCTATTGTTAGCTGTCAGAGGTCCTGATACAGTATAGGGGTATATATGTGTATATAGGGCAATCCTCTTATATTATAGGTGTCAGAGGTCCTGATACAGTATAGGGGTATATATGGATATATAGGGCTAACCTCTTATATTATAGGTGTCAGAGGTCCTGATACAGTATAGGGGTATATATGGATATATAGGGCTAACCTCTTATATTATAGGTGTCAGAGGTCCTGATACAGTATAGGGGTATATATGGATATATAGGGCTATCCTCTAATGTTAGCTGTCAGAGGTCCTGATACAGTATAGGGGTATATATGTTGTGTATATAGGGCTATCCTCTTATATTATAGATGTCAGAGGTCCCGATACAGTATAGGGGTATATATGGATATATAGGGCAATCCTCTTATATTATAGGTGTCAGAGGTCCTGATACAGTATATGGGTATATATGGATATATAGGGCTATCCTCTTATATTATTATAGGTGTCAGAGGTCCTGATACAGTATAGGGGTATATATGTTGTGTATATAGGGCTATCCTCTTATATTATAGATGTCAGAGGTCCTGATACAGTATAGGGGTATATATGGATATATAGGGCTATCCTCTTATATTATAGATGTCAGAGGTCCTGATACAGTATAGGGGTATATATGGATATATAGGGCTATCCTCTTATATTATAGGTGTCAGAGGTCCTGATACAGTATAGGGGTATATATGGATATATAGGGCAATCCTCTTATATTATAGGTGTTAGAGGTCCTGATACAGTATAGGGGTATATATGGATATATAGGGCTAACCTCTTATATTATAGGTGTCAGAGGTCCTGATACAGTATAGGGGTATATAGGGCTATCCTCTTATATTATTATAGGTGTCAGAGGTCCTGATACATTATAGGGGTATATATGTGTATATAGGGCTATCCTCTAATGTTAGCTGTCAGAGGTCCTGATACAGTATAGGAGTATATATGGATATATAGGGCTATCCTCTTATATTATAGATGTCAGAGGTCCCGATACAGTATAGGGGTATATATGAATATATAGGGCAATCCTCTTATATTATAGGTGTAAGAGGTCCTGATACAGTATAGGGGTATATATGGATATATAGGGCTAACCTCTTATATTATAGGTGTCAGATGTCCTGATACAGTATAGGGGTATATATGGATATATAGGGCTATCCTCTTATATTATTATAGGTGTCAGAGGTCCTGATACAGTATAGGGGTAAATATGTTGTGTATATAGGGCTACCCTCTAATGTTAGCTGTCAGAGGTCCTGATACAGTATAGGGGTATATATGTGTATATAGGGCTATCCTCTAATGTTAGCTGTCAGAGGTACTCATACAGTATAGGGGTATATATGGATATATAGGGCTATCCTCTTATATTATAGATGTCAGAGGTCCTGATACAGTATAGGGGTATATATGGATATATAGGGCAATCCTCTTATATTATAGGTGTAAGAGGTCCTGATACAGTATAGGGGTATATATGGATATATAGGGCTATCCTCTTATATTATAGGTGTCAGAGGTCCTGATACAGTATAGGGGTATATATGTGTATATAGGGCTATCCTCTTATATTATTATAGGTGTCAGAGGTCCTGATACAGTATAGGGGTATATATGTGTATATAGGACTATCCTCTTATATTATTATAGGTGTCAGAGGTCCTGATACAGTATAGGGGTATATATGTGTATATAGGGCTATCCTCTTATATTATAGGTGTCAGAGGTCCTGATACAGTATAGGGGTATATATGGATATATAGGGCTAACCTCTTATATTATAGGTGTCAGAGGTCCTGATACAGTATAGGGGTATATATATGTATATAGGGCAATCCTCTTATATTATTATAGGTGTCAGGTCCTGATACAGTATAGGGGTATATATGTGTATATAGGGCAATCCTCTTATATTATAGGTGTCAGAGGTCCTGATACAGTATAGGGGTATATATGGATATATAGGGCAATCCTCTTATATTATAGGTATCAGAGGTCCTGATACAGTATAGGGGTATATATGGATATATAGGGCTAACCTCTTATATTATAGGTGTCAGAGGTCCTGATACAGTATAGGGGTATATATGGATATATAGGGCAATCCTCTTATATTATAGGTGTCAGAGGTCCTGATACAGTATAGTGGTATATATGTATATATTAGGCTAACCTCTTATATTATAGGTGTCAGAGGTCCTGATACAGTATAGGGGTATATATGTGTATTTAGGGCTTTCCTCTTATATTATTATAGGTGTCAGAGGTCCTGATACATTATAAGGGTTTATATGTGTATATAGGGCTAACCTCTTATATTATATGTGTCAGAGGTCCTGATACAGTATAGGGGTATATATGGATATATAGGACAATCCTCTTATAGGTGTCAGAGGTCCTGATACAGTATAGGGGTATATATGGATATATAGGGCTAACCTCTTATATTATAGGTGTCAGAGGTCCTGATACAGTATAGGGGTATTTATGGATATATTGGGCTATCCTCTTATATTATTATAGGTGTCAGAGGTCCTGATACAGTATAGGGGTATATATGTTGTGTATATAGGGCTATCCTCTTATATTATAGATGTCAAAGGTCCTGATACAGTATAGGGGTATATATGGATATATAGGGCTATCCTCTTATATTATAGATGTCAGAGGTCCTGATACAGTATAGGGGTATATATGGATATATAGGGCTATCCTCTTATATTATAGGTGTCAGAGGTCCTGATACAGTATAGTGGTATATATGGATATATAGGGCTATCCTCTTATATTATAGATGTCAGAGGTCCTGATACAGTATAGGGGTATATATGGATATATAGGGCTATCCTCTTATATTATAGATGTCAGAGGTCCTGATACAGTATAGGGGTATATATGGATATATAGGGCTATCCTCTTATATTATTATAGGTGTCAGAGGTCCTGATACAGTATAGGGGTATGTATGTATATATAGGGCTTTCCTCTTATATTATAGATGTCAGAGGTCCTGATACAGTATAGGGGTATATATGGATATATAGGGCTATCCTCTTATATTATAGATGTCAGAGGTCCTGATACAGTATAGGGGTATATATGGATATATAGGGCTATCCTCTTATATTATAGATGTCAGAGGTCCTGATACAGTATAGGGGTATATATGGATATATAGGGCTATCCTCTTATATTATTATAGGTGTCAGAGGTCCTGATACAGTATAGTGGTATATATGGATATATAGGGCTATCCTCTTATATTATAGGTGTCACAGGTCCTGATACAGTATAGGGGTATATATGGATATATAGGGCTAACCTCTTATATTATAGGTGTCAGAGGTCCTAATACAGTATAGGGGTATATATAGATATATAGGGCTATCCTCTAATGTTAGCTGTCAGAGGTCCTGATACAGTATAGGGGTATATATGGATATATAGGGCTATCCTCATATTATAGATGTCAGAGGTCCCGATACAGTATAGGGGTATATATGGATATATAGGGCAATCCTCTTATATTATAGCTGTCAGAGGTCCTGATACAGTATAGGGGTATATATGGATATATAGGGCTAACTTCTTATATTATAGGTGTCAGAAGTCCTTATACAGTATAGGGGTATATATGTATATATAGGGCAATCCTCTTATATTATAGGTGTCAGAGGTCCTGATACAGTATAGGGGTATATATGTATATATAGGGCAATCCTCTTATATTATAGGTGTCAGAGGTCCTGATACAGTATAGGGGTATATATGTATATATAGGGCAATCCTCTTATATTATAGGTGTCAGAGGTCCTGATACAGCATAGGGGTATATATGGATATATAGGACAATCCTCTTATAGGTGTCAGAGGTCCTGATACAGTATAGGGGTATATATGGATATATAGGGCTAACCTCTTATATTATAGGTGTCAGAGGTCCTGATACAGTATAGGGGTATTTATGGATATATTGGGCTATCCTCTTATATTATTATAGGTGTCAGAGGTCCTGATACAGTATAGGGGTATATATGTTGTGTATATAGGGCTATCCTCTTATATTATAGATGTCAAAGGTCCTGATACAGTATAGGGGTATATATGGATATATAGGGCTATCCTCTTATATTATAGATGTCAGAGGTCCTGATACAGTATAGGGGTATATATGGATATATAGGGCTATCCTCTTATATTATAGGTGTCAGAGGTCCTGATACAGTATAGTGGTATATATGGATATATAGGGCTATCCTCTTATATTATAGATGTCAGAGGTCCTGATACAGTATAGGGGTATATATAGATATATAGGGCTATCCTCTAATGCTAGCTGTCAGAGGTCCTGATACAGTATAGGGGTATATATGGATATATAGGGCTAACCTCTTATATTATAGGTGTCAGAGGTCCTGATACAGTATAGGGGTATATATAGATATATAGGGCTATCCTCTAATGTTAGCTGTCAGAGTTCCTGATACAGTAAAGGGGTATATATGGATTCATAGGGCTATCCTCTTATATTATAGATGTCAGAGCTCCTGATACAGTATAGGGGTATATATGGATATATAGGGCAATCCTCTTATATTATAGGTGTAAGAGGTCCTGATACAGTATAGGGGTATATATGGATATATAGGGCTAACCTCTTATATTATAGGTGTCAGAGGTCCTGATACAGTATAGGGGTATATATGGATATATAGGGCTATCCTCTTATATTATTATAGGTGTCAGAGGTCCTGATACAGTATAGGGGTAAATATGTTGTGTATATAGGGCTATCCTCTAATGTTAGCTGTCAGAGGTCCTGATACAGTATAGGGGTATATATGTGTATATAGGGCTATCCTCTAATGTTAGCTGTCAGAGGTCCTGATACAGTATAGGGGTATATATGGATATATAGGGCTATCCTCTTATATTATAGATGTCAGAGGTCCTGATACAGTATAAGGGTATATATGGATATATAGGGCAATCCTCTTATATTATAGGTGTCAGAGGTCCTGATACAGTATAGGGGTATATATGTGTATATAGGGCAATCCTCTAATATTATTATAGGTGTCAGGTCCTGATACAGTATAGGGGTATATATGTGTATATAGGGCTATCCTCTAATGTTAGCTTTCAGAGGTCCTGATACAGTATAGGGGTATATATGTGTATATAGGGCTATCCTCTAATGTTAGCTGTCAGAGGTACTGATACAGTATAGGGGTATATATGGATGTATAGGGCTATCCTCTTATATTATAGATGTCAGAGGTCCCGATACAGTATAGGGGTATATATGAATATATAGGGCAATCCTCTTATATTATAGGTGTAAGAGGTCCTGATACAGTATAGGGGTATATATGGATATATACGGCTAACCTCTTATATTATAGGTGTCAGAGGTCCTGATACAGTATAGGGGTATATATGGATATATAGGGCTATCCTCTTATATTATTATAGGTGTCAGAGGTCCTGATACAGTATAGGGGTAAATATGTTGTGTATATAGGGCTATCCTCTAATGTTAGCTGTCAGAGGTCCTGATACAGTATAGGGGTGTATATGTGTATATAGGGCTATCCTCTAATGTGAGCTGTCAGAGGTCCTGATACAGTATAGGGGTATATATGTGTATATAGGGCAATCCTCTTATATTATAGGTGTCAGGTCCTGATACAGTATAGGGGTATATATGGATATATAGGGCTAACCTCTTATATTATAGGTGTCAGAGGTCCTGATACAGTATAGGGGTATAGATGGATATATAGGGCTAACCTCTTATATTATAGGTGTCAGAGGTCCTGATACAGTATAGGGGTATATATGGATATATAGGGCTATCCTCTAATGTTAGCTGTCAGAGGTCCTGATACAGTATAGGGGTATATATGTTGTGTATATAGGGCTATCCTCTTATATTATAGATGTCAGAGGTCCCGATACAGTATAGGGGTATATATGGATATACAGGGCAATCCTCTTATATTATAGGTGTAAGAGGTCCTGATACAGTATAGGGGTATATATGGATATATAGGGCTAACCTCTTATATTATAGGTGTCAGAGGTCCTGATACAGTATAGGGGTATATATATGGATACATAGGGCTAACCTCTTATATTATAGGTGTCAGAGGTCCTGATACAGTATAGGGGTATATATATGGATATATAGGGCTAACCTCTTATATTATAGGTGTCAGAGGTCCTGATACAGTATAGGGGTATATATGGATATATAGGGCTATCCTCTTATATTATTATAGGTGTCAGAGGTCCTGATATAGTATAGGGGTATATATGTTGTGTATATAGGGCTATCCTCTTATATTATAGATGTCAGAGGTCCTGATACAGTATAGGGGTATATATGGATATATAGGGCTATCCTCTTATATTATAGATGTCAGAGGTCCTGATACAGTATAGGGGTATATATGGATATATAGGGCTATCCTCTTATATTATAGGTGTCAGAGGTCCTGATACAGTATAGGGGTATATATGGATATATAGGGCAATCCTCTTATATTATAGGTGTTAGAGGTCCTGATACAGTATAGGGGTATATATGGATATATAGGGCTAACCTCTTATATTATAGGTGTCAGAGGTCCTGATACAGTATAGGGGTATATAGGGCTATCCTCTTATATTATTATAGGTGTCAGAGGTCCTGATACATTATAGGGGTATATATGTGTATATAGGGCTATCCTCTAATGTTAGCTGTCAGAGGTCCTGATACAGTATAGGAGTATATATGGATATATAGGGCTATCCTCTTATATTATAGATGTCAGAGGTCCCGATACAGTATAGGGGTATATATGAATATATAGGGCTAACCTCTTATATTATAGGTGTCAGAGGTCCTGATACAGTATAGGGGTATATAGGGCTATCCTCTTATATTATTATAGGTGTCAGAGGTCCTGATACATTATAGGGGTATATATGTGTATATAGGGCTATCCTCTAATGTTAGCTGTCAGAGGTCCTGATACAGTATAGGGGTATATATGGATATATAGGGCTATCCTCTTATATTATAGATGTCAGAGGTCCCGATACAGTATAGGGGTATATATGAATATATAGGGCAATCCTCTTATATTATAGGTGTAAGAGGTCCTGATACAGTATAGGGGTATATATGGATATATAGGGCTAACCTCTTATATTATAGGTGTCAGAGGTCCTGATACAGTATAGGGGTATATATGGATATATAGGGCTATCCTCTTATATTATTATAGGTGTCAGAGGTCCTGATACAGTATAGGGGTAAATATGTTGTGTATATAGGGCTATCCTCTAATGTTAGCTGTCAGAGGTCCTGATACAGTATAGGGGTGTATATGTGTATATAGGGCTATCCTCTAATGTTAGCTGTCAGAGGTCCTGATACAGTATAGGGGTATATATGTGTATATAGGGCAATCCTCTTATATTATAGGTGTCAGAGGTCCTGATACAGTATAGGGGTATATATGGATATATAGGGCTAACCTCTTATATTATAGGTGTCAGAGGTCCTGATACAGTATAGGGGTATATATGGATATATAGGGCTAACCTCTTATATTATAGGTGTCAGAGGTCCTGATACAGTATAGGGGTATATATGGATATATAGGGCTATCCTCTAATGTTAGCTGTCAGAGGTCCTGATACAGTATAGGGGTATATATGTTGTGTATATAGGGCTATCCTCTTATATTATAGATGTCAGAGGTCCCGATACAGTATAGGGGTATATATGGATATATAGGGCAATCCTCTTATATTATAGGTGTAAGAGGTCCTGATACAGTATAGGGGTATATATGGATATATAGGGCTAACCTCTTATATTATAGGTGTCAGAGGTCCTGATACAGTATAGGGGTGTATATATATGGATATATAGGGCTAACCTCTTATATTATAGGTGTCAGAGGTCCTGATACAGTATAAGGGTATATATATGGATATATAGGGCTAACCTCTTATATTATAGGTGTCAGAGGTCCTGATACAGTATAGGGGTATATATGGATATATAGGGCTATCCTCTTATATTATTATAGGTGTCAGAGGTCCTGATACAGTATAGGGGTATATATGTTGTGTATATAGGGCTATCTTATATTATAGATGTCAGAGGTCCTGATACAGTATAGGGGTATATATGGATATATAGGGCTATCCTCTTATATTATAGATGTCAGAGGTCCTGATACAGTATAGGGGTATATATGGATATATAGGGCTATCCTCTTATATTATAGGTGTCAGAGGTCCTGATACAGTATAGGGGTATATATGGATATATAGGGCAATCCTCTTATATTATAGGTGTTAGAGGTCCTGATACAGTATAGGGGTATATATGGATATATAGGGCTAACCTCTTATATTATAGGTGTCAGAGGTCCTGATACAGTATAGGGGTATATAGGGCTATCCTCTTATATTATTATAGGTGTCAGAGGTCCTGATACATTATAGGGGTATATATGTGTATATAGGGCTATCCTCTAATGTTAGCTGTCAGAGGTCCTGATACAGTATAGGAGTATATATGGATATATAGGGCTATCCTCTTATATTATAGATGTCAGAGGTCCCGATACAGTATACGGGTATATATGAATATATAGGGCAATCCTCTTATATTATAGGTGTAAGAGGTCCTGATACAGTATAGGGGTATATATGGATATATAGGGCTAACCTCTTATATTATAGGTGTCAGAGGTCCTGATACAGTATAGGGGTATATATGGATATATAGGGCTATCCTCTTATATTATTATAGGTGTCAGAGGTCCTGATACAGTATAGGGGTAAATATGTTGTGTATATAGGGCTATCCTCTAATGTTAGCTGTCAGAGGTCCTGATACAGTATAGGGGTATATATGTGTATATAGGGCTATCCTCTAATGTTAGCTGTCAGAGGTACTGATACAGTATAGGGGTATATATGGATATATAGGGCTATCCTCTTATATTATAGATGTCAGAGGTCCTGATACAGTATAGGGGTATATATGGATATATAGGGCAATCCTCTTATATTATAGGTGTAAGAGGTCCTGATACAGTATAGGGGTATATATGGATATATAGGGCTATCCTCTTATATTATAGGTGTCAGAGGTCCTGATACAGTATAGGGGTATATATGTGTATATAGGGCTATCCTCTTATATTATTATAGGTGTCAGAGGTCCTGATACAGTATAGGGGTATATATGTGTATGTAGGGCTATCCTCTTATATTATTATAGGTGTCAGAGGTCCTGATACAGTATAGGGGTATATATGTGTATATAGGGCTATCCTCTAATATTATTATAGGTGTCAGAGGTCCTGATACAGTATAAGGGTATATATGGATATATAGGGCAATCCTCTTATATTATAGGTGTCAGAGGTCCTGATACAGTATAGGGGTATATATGGATATATAGGGCTAACCTCTTATATTATAGGTGTCAGAGGTCCTGATACAGTATAGGGGTATATATGTGTATATAGGGCAATCCTCTTATATTATTATAGGTGTCAGGTCCTGATACAGTATAGGGGTATATATGTGTATATAGGGCAATCCTCTTATATTATAGGTGTCAGAGGTCCTGATACAGTATAGGGGTATATATGGATATATAGGGCAATCCTCTTATATTATAGGTATCAGAGGTCCTGATACAGTATAGGGGTATATATGGATATATAGGGCTAACCTCTTATATTATAGGTGTCAGAGGTCCTGATACAGTATAGGGGTATATATGGATATATAGGGCAATCCTCTTATATTATAGGTGTCAGAGGTCCTGATACAGTATAGGTGTATATATGGATATATAGGGCTAACCTCTTATATTATAGGTGTCAGAGGTCCTGATACAGTATAGGGGTATATATGTGTATTTAGGGCTTTCCTCTTATATTATTATAGGTGTCAGAGGTCCTGATACATTATAGGGGTTTATATGTGTATATAGGGCTAACCTCTTATATTATATGTGTCAGAGGTCCTGATACAGTATAGGGGTATATATGGATATATAGGACAATCCTCTTATAGGTGTCAGAGGTCCTGATACAGTATAGGGGTATATATGGATATATAGGGCTAACCTCTTATATTATAGGTGTCAGAGGTCCTGATACAGTATAGGGGTATTTATGGATATATTGGGCTATCCTCTTATATTATTATAGGTGTCAGAGGTCCTGATACAGTATAGGGGTATATATGTTGTGTATATAGGGCTAACCTCTTATATTATAGGTGTCAGAGGTCCTGATACAGTATAGGGGTATATATAGATATATAGGGCTAACCTCTTATATTATAGGTGTCAGAGGTCCTGATACAGTATAGGGGTATATATATGGATATATAGGACAATCCTCTTATATTATAGGTGTCAGAGGTCCTGATACAGTATAGGGGTATATATGTGTATATAGGGCTAACCTCTTATATTATTATAGGTGTCAGAGGTCCTGATACAGTATAGGGGTATATATGGATATATAGGGCTAACCTCTTATATTATATGTCTCAGAGGTCCTGATACAGTATAGGGGTATATATGGATATATAGGGCTAACCTCTTATATTATAGGTGTCAGAGGTCCTGATACAGTATAGGGGTATATATGTGTATATAGGGCAATCCTCTTATATTATTATAGGTGTCAGGTCCTGATACAGTATAGGGGTATATATGTGTATATAGGGCAATCCTCTTATATTATAGGTGTCAGAGGTCCTGATACAGTATAGGGGTATATATGGATATATAGGGCTAACCTCTTATATTATAGGTGTCAGAGGTCCTGATACAGTATAGGGGTATATATGGATATATAGGGCTAACCTCTTATATTATAGGTGTCAGAGGTCCTGATACAGTATAGGGGTATATATGGATATATAGGGCTATCCTCTAATGTTAGCTGTCAGAGGTCCTGATACAGTATAGGGGTATATATGTTGTGTATATAGGGCTATCCTCTTATATTATAGATGTCAGAGGTCCCGATACAGTATAGGGGTATATATGGATATATAGGGCAATCCTCTTATATTATAGGTGTAAGAGGTCCTGATACAGTATAGGGGTATATATGGATATATAGGGCTAACCTCTTATATTATAGGTGTCAGAGGTCCTGATACAGTATAGGGGTATATATATGGATATATAGGGCTAACCTCTTATATTATAGGTGTCAGAGGTCCTGATACAGTATAGGGGTATATATATGGATATATAGGGCTAACCTCTTATATTATAGGTGTCAGAGGTCCTGATACAGTATAGGGGTATATATGTTGTGTATATAGGGCTATCCTCTTATATTATAGATGTCAGAGGTCCTGATACAGTATAGGGGTATATATGGATATATAGGGCTATCCTCTTATATTATAGATGTCAGAGGTCCTGATACAGTATAGGGGTATATATGGATATATAGGGCTATCCTCTTATATTATAGGTGTCAGAGGTCCTGATACAGTATAGGGGTATATATGGATATATAGGGCAATCCTCTTATATTATAGGTGTCAGAGGTCCTGATACAGTATAGGGGTATATATGGATATATAGGGCTAACCTCTTATATTATAGGTGTCAGAGGTCCTGATACAGTATAGGGTATATAGGGCTATCCTCTTATATTATTATAGGTGTCAGAGGTTCTGATACATTATAGGGGTATATATGTGTATATAGGGCTATCCTCTAATGTTAGCTGTCAGAGGTCCTGATACAGTATAGGGGTATATATGGATATATAGGGCTATCCTCTTATATTATAGATGTCAGAGGTCCCGATACAGTATAGGGGTATATATGAATATATAGGGCAATCCTCTTATATTATAGGTGTAAGAGGTCCTGATACAGTATAGGGGTATATATGGATATATAGGGCTAACCTCTTATATTATAGGTGTCAGAGGTCCTGATACAGTATAGGGGTATATATGGATATATAGGGCTATCCTCTTATATTATTATAGGTGTCAGAGGTCCTGATACAGTATAGGGGTAAATATGTTGTGTATATAGGGCTATCCTCTAATGTTAGCTGTCAGAGGTCCTGATACAGTATAGGGGTGTATATGTGTATATAGGGCTATCCTCTATTGTTAGCTGTCAGAGGTCCTGATACAGTATAGGGGTATATATGTGTATATAGGGCAATCCTCTTATATTATAGGTGTCAGAGGTCCTGATACAGTATAGGGGTATATATGGACATATAGGGCTAACCTCTTATATTATAGGTGTCAGAGGTCCTGATACAGTATAGGGGTATATATGGATATATAGGGCTAACCTCTTATATTATAGGTGTCAGAGGTCCTGATACAGTATAGGGGTATATATGGATATATAGGGCTATCCTCTAATGTTAGCTGTCAGAGGTCCTGATACAGTATAGGGGTATATATGTTGTGTATATAGGGCTATCCTCTTATATTATAGATGTCAGAGGTCCCGATACAGTATAGGGGTATATATGGATATATAGGGCAATCCTCTTATATTATAGGTGTAAGAGGTCCTGATACAGTATAGGGGTATATATGGATATATAGGGCTAACCTCTTATATTATAGGTGTCATAGGTCCTGATACAGTATAGGGGTATATATATGGATATATAGGGCTAACCTCTTATATTATAGGTGTCAGAGGTCCTGATACAGTATAGGGGTATATATGGATATATAGGGCTATCCTCTTATATTATTATAGGTGTCAGAGGTCCTGATACAGTATAGGGGTATATATGTTGTGTATATAGGGCTATCCTCTTATATTATAGATGTCAGAGGTCCTGATACAGTATAGGGGTATATATGGATATATAGGGCTATCCTCTTATATTATAGATGTCAGAGGTCCTGATACAGTATAGGGGTATATATGGATATATAGGGCTATCCTCTTATATTATAGGTGTCAGAGGTCCTGATACAGTATAGGGTATATATGTTGTGTATATAGGGCTATCCTCTTATATTATAGATGTCAGAGGTCCTGATACAGTATAGGGGTATATATGGATATATAGGGCTATCCTCTTATATTATAGATGTCAGAGGTCCTGATACAGTATAGGGGTATATATGGATATATAGGGCTATCCTCTTATATTATAGGTGTCAGAGGTCCTGATACAGTATAGGGGTATATATGGATATATAGGGCAATCCTCTTATATTATAGGTGTCAGAGGTCCTGATACAGTATAGGGGTATATATGGATATATAGGGCTAACCTCTTATATTATAGGTGTCAGAGGTCCTGATACAGTATAGGGTATATAGGGCTATCCTCTTATATTATTATAGGTGTCAGAGGTTCTGATACATTATAGGGGTATATATGTGTATATAGGGCTATCCTCTAATGTTAGCTGTCAGAGGTCCTGATACAGTATAGGGGTATATATGGATATATAGGGCTATCCTCTTATATTATAGATGTCAGAGGTCCCGATACAGTATAGGGGTATATATGAATATATAGGGCAATCCTCTTATATTATAGGTGTAAGAGGTCCTGATACAGTATAGGGGTATATATGGATATATAGGGCTAACCTCTTATATTATAGGTGTCAGAGGTCCTGATACAGTATAGGGGTATATATGGATATATAGGGCTATCCTCTTATATTATTATAGGTGTCAGAGGTCCTGATACAGTATAGGGGTAAATATGTTGTGTATATAGGGCTACCCTCTAATGTTAGCTGTCAGAGGTCCTGATACAGTATAGGGGTATATATGTGTATATAGGGCTATCCTCTAATGTTAGCTGTCAGAGGTACTGATACAGTATAGGGGTATATATGGATATATAGGGCTATCCTCTTATATTATAGATGTCAGAGGTCCTGATACAGTATAGGGGTATATATGGATATATAGGGCAATCCTCTTATATTATAGGTGTCAGAGGTCCTGATACAGTATAGGGGTATATATGTGTATATAGGGCTATCCTCTTATATTATTATAGGTGTCAGAGGTCCTGATACAGTATAGGGGTATATATGTGTATATAGGGCTATCCTCTTATATTATTATAGGTGTCAGAGGTCCTGATACAGTATAGGGGTATATATGTGTATATAGGGCTATCCTCTTATATTATAGGTGTCAGAGGTCCTGATACAGTATAGGGGTATATATGGATATATAGGGCTAACCTCTTATATTATAGGTGTCAGAGGTCCTGATACAGTATAGGGGTATATATATGTATATAGGGCAATCCTCTTATATTATTATAGGTGTCAGGTCCTGATACAGTATAGGGGTATATATGTGTATATAGGGCAATCCTCTTATATTATAGGTGTCAGAGGTCCTGATACAGTATAGGGGTATATATGGATATATAGGGCAATCCTCTTATATTATAGGTATCAGAGGTCCTGATACAGTATAGGGGTATATATGGATATATAGGGCTAACCTCTTATATTATAGGTGTCAGAGGTCCTGATACAGTATAGGGGTATATATGGATATATAGGGCAATCCTCTTATATTATAGGTGTCAGAGGTCCTGATACAGTATAGTGGTATATATGGATATATAGGGCTAACCTCTTATATTATAGGTGTCAGAGGTCCTGATACAGTATAGGGGTATATATGTGTATTTAGGGCTTTCCTCTTATATTATTATAGGTGTCAGAGGTCCTGATACATTATAGGGGTTTATATGTGTATATAGGGCTAACCTCTTATATTATATGTGTCAGAGGTCCTGATACAGTATAGGGGTATATATGGATATATAGGACAATCCTCTTATAGGTGTCAGAGGTCCTGATACAGTATAGGGGTATATATGGATATATAGGGCTAACCTCTTATATTATAGGTGTCAGAGGTCCTGATACAGTATAGGGGTATTTATGGATATATTGGGCTATCCTCTTATATTATTATAGGTGTCAGAGGTCCTGATACAGTATAGGGGTATATATGTTGTGTATATAGGGCTATCCTCTTATATTATAGATGTCAAAGGTCCTGATACAGTATAGGGGTATATATGGATATATAGGGCTATCCTCTTATATTATAGATGTCAGAGGTCCTGATACAGTATAGGGGTATATATGGATATATAGGGCTATCCTCTTATATTATAGGTGTCAGAGGTCCTGATACAGTATAGTGGTATATATGGATATATAGGGCTATCCTCTTATATTATAGATGTCAGAGGTCCTGATACAGTATAGGGGTATATATGGATATATAGGGCTATCCTCTTATATTATAGATGTCAGAGGTCCTGATACAGTATAGGGGTATATATGGATATATAGGGCTATCCTCTTATATTATTATAGGTGTCAGAGGTCCTGATACAGTATAGGGGTATGTATGTATATATAGGGCTTTCCTCTTATATTATAGGTGTCACAGGTCCTGATACAGTATAGGGGTATATATGGATATATAGGGCTATCCTCTAATGTTAGCTGTCAGAGGTCCTGATACAGTATAGGGGTATATATGGATATATAGGGCTAACCTCTTATATTATAGGTGTCAGAGGTCCTAATACAGTATAGGGGTATATATAGATATATAGGGCTATCCTCTAATGTTAGCTGTCAGAGGTCCTGATACAGTATAGGGGTATATATGGATATATAGGGCTATCCTCTTATATTATAGATGTCAGAGGTCCCGATACAGTATAGGGGTATATATGGATATATAGGGCAATCCTCTTATATTATAGGTATAAGAGGTCCTGATACAGTATAGGGGTATATATGGATATATAGGGCTATCCTCATATTATAGATGTCAGAGGTCCCGATACAGTATAGGGGTATATATGGATATATAGGGCAATCCTCTTATATTATAGCTGTCAGAGGTCCTGATACAGTATAGGGGTATATATGGATATATAGGGCTAACTTCTTATATTATAGGTGTCAGAAGTCCTTATACAGTATAGGGGTATATATGTATATATAGGGCAATCCTCTTATATTATAGGTGTCAGAGGTCCTGATACAGTATAGGGGTATATATGTATATATAGGGCAATCCTCTTATATTATAGGTGTCAGAGGTCCTGATACAGTATAGGGGTATATATGTATATATAGGGCTATCCTCTTATATTATAGATGTCAGAGGTCCTGATACAGTATAGGGGTATATATGGATATATAGGGCTATCCTCTTATATTATAGATGTCAGAGGTCCTGATACAGTATAGGGGTATATATGGATATATAGGGCTATCCTCTTATATTATTATAGGTGTCAGAGGTCCTGATACAGTATAGGGGTATGTATGTATATATAGGGCTTTCCTCTTATATTATAGGTGTCACAGGTCCTGATACAGTATAGGGGTATATATGTGTATATAGGGCTATCCTCTAATGTTAGCTGTCAGAGGTACTGATACAGTATAGGGGTATATATGGATATATAGGGCTATCCTCTTATATTATAGGTGTCAGAGGTCCTGATACAGTATAGGGGTATATATGTATATATAGGGCAATCCTCTTATATTATAGGTGTCAGAGGTCCTGATACAGTATAGGGGTATATATGTATATATAGGGCAATCCTCTTATATTATAGGTGTCAGAGGTCCTGATACAGTATAGGGGTATATATGTATATATAGGGCAATCCTCTTATATTATAGGTGTCAGAGGTCCTGATACAGTATAGGGGTATATATGTATATATAGGGCAATCCTCTTATATTATAGGTGTCAGAGGTCCTGATACAGTATAGGGGTATATATGTATATATAGGGCAATCCTCTTATATTATAGGTGTCAGAGGTCCTGATACAGTATAGGGGTATATATGGATATATAGGACAATCCTCTTATAGGTGTCAGAGGTCCTGATACAGTATAGGGGTATATATGGATATATAGGGCTAACCTCTTATATTATAGGTGTCAGAGGTCCTGATACAGTATAGGGGTATTTATGGATATATTGGGCTATCCTCTTATATTATTATAGGTGTCAGAGGTCCTGATACAGTATAGGGGTATATATGTTGTGTATATAGGGCTATCCTCTTATATTATAGATGTCAAAGGTCCTGATACAGTATAGGGGTATATATGGATATATAGGGCTATCCTCTTATATTATAGATGTCAGAGGTCCTGATACAGTATAGGGGTATATATGGATATATAGGGCTATCCTCTTATATTATAGGTGTCAGAGGTCCTGATACAGTATAGTGGTATATATGGATATATAGGGCTATCCTCTTATATTATAGATGTCAGAGGTCCTGATACAGTATAGGGGTATATATAGATATATAGGGCTATCCTCTAATGCTAGCTGTCAGAGGTCCTGATACAGTATAGGGGTATATATGGATATATAGGGCTAACCTCTTATATTATAGGTGTCAGAGGTCCTGATACAGTATAGGGGTATATATAGATATATAGGGCTATCCTCTAATGTTAGCTGTCAGAGTTCCTGATACAGTAAAGGGGTATATATGGATTCATAGGGCTATCCTCTTATATTATAGATGTCAGAGGTCCTGATACAGTATAGGGGTATATATGGATATATAGGGCAATCCTCTTATATTATAGGTGTAAGAGGTCC